>NC_142173.1:15420451-15720451 GCF_029865625.1 Vigna umbellata | reverse complement strand
TGGGCAGGTGCCTCTTGTTGCTGCTGTTGTTGTTGCCTCTGGTGTTGTTGCATAGGTGGAGGCACATATCTGTTAGGTGCTCCAGCATTCTGGAAAGGTGGTGCCTGTTGTTGATGCTGTGGCGTATTGTTCCATCTCAGATTGGGGTGATTCCTCCACCCTGGGTTGTACTTGTTGCTGGATAAGTCATGATTTTGCTGTTGTTGTTGCCTGCTGTTGTAGATGTTCGTAGCATAAGCCTGAGGCGCATCAGAGGCAGCAGAGTGCTGCAAAGAAGGACAAGCATCTGTATAGTGGTCACTGGAAGGACAAATAGCACATAGCCGTGCAACAGATGCAGATGGAGCTGCAGCTCTCTGGTTGGTAGTCAACTGTGTCACCATCTTCGTAAGAGAGTCAATCTTTCCTTCCAACTTGCTTTCAACAGCTGATAAAGACTGGGCAACAACATCATGTACGCCCCTCACCACAATGGCATCATTCCTGGTGCTAAACTGCTGGGAGTTGGAGGCCATCTTCTCAATCAATTGCCTGGCCTCAGCAGGTGTGGTGTCTCCAAGAGCTCCACCACTGGCAGCATCAATCATACCACGGTCCATGTTGTTCAAACCCTCATAGAAATACTGGACAAGGAGATGCTCATGTATCTGATGGTGGGGACAACTAGCACAAAGTGTCTTGAATCTCTCCCAATACTCATATAAGTTCTCTCCACCAAGCTGCCTAATCCCAGTTATGTCTTTTCTGATAGCTGTGGTCCGGGCGGCTGGAAAAAATTTATCTAAGAACAGCCTCTTCAGATCATCCCAGCTAGTGACGGATCTAGGCGCCAAACCATACAACCAATCTTTAGCAACATTTTCCAATGAATGAGGGAATGCCTTCAAGAAGATGTGCTCTTCAGGAACATCATGTGGTTTCATACTAGAACAGACAATGTGGAATTCCTTCAAATGCTTATGAGGACTCTCACCTACAAGACCATGAAACTTGGGCAACAAATGGATCAGTCCAGTCTTGAGAACAAATGGAACGTCCTCATCAGGATATTGGATGCACAAGCTTTCGATATCGAAATCAGGTGCAGCCATCTCCCTAAAAGTCCTCTCACGAGGTGGAGGTTGTGCCATATTGTTCTCAGTGTGAAAAACAACAGAATCACAATCAGAATCAGAATCACATGCAGATGCAACCGATGCAGTAGATGCAGTATGCACAAAGTACTCAGCAGTGGGATGCACAGTATCCAAGGGAACAGACTCAAAAACAGACTCTAAAGATAAATTTCTAGAATGCCTAGCTAACCTATGAAAAGTTCTATCAATCTCAGGATCAAAGGGTGGTATAGGCCCAGGATTTCCCCTAGTCATGCACTAAGTCACAACACCCTAAAATCATGAAACAATATCACAAAAATTTTGAACACACAAAACAACCTAAACAAACAAATCACACACACTAACAACACATTATCAACACAACAGACCTAAAACTAAACCGTTGGCCCCCGGCAACGGCGCCATTTTGATGAGAGGGTCGCACCTCCCACAAAAGTTGTGCATAGAATAATGCAGTACAGTACTAGGAAGTGACTCCTAGGTCGTCTCTCAAGGACCAAATTGGGTTCAGTCTCAGATCAACACATAGTGGGGGGGGGTTTTGTGATTTTTTTTTGTTGCGGTAAAATTAAATTGACTAGAAATTAAATAACGCACGACCGAATATAATTGAAAGCATTTAAGTGCATGAAAACTTTTAAAGAAAACAATACAATAGATAAATATTCGAACACAATTCACCACCAAAAAGAAGAAAATCATTTCAACATATAATATAAAATATTTTAAGGCAAAAGAAATAAAAGAAAATAAACTTCTCTACCATTAGCCACTCATTTTTGCAAAAGGAATTTAAAGCAATTAAAATTGATGCTATCACCGTACCTTGCTACTCCTAAGTTATCCATTCATGCTAAAAAAAATAAAGGAAATGCATCCAATACCCGTGGGCCACTCTTCCAGCCATCACCGTGCACACCACCAATTTTTGCTACTTTTTTTTTTCATTCTCACACAATTGAAAAAAACAATTCTCTTTTCTTCTAGAAACCGTGCCTTTACTACTGTGATGCTTCCTCCCTTTTATGCTTCCAGCCGTACCCTCTCTTTCGTTCTCCATTCCAGCAAAGAAACAATCAAAGCTTTAATAAAATGAGAGCTTGTGCACCCTCCCAATCCGTGACAGCACACCACTTTCCAATTCCAAATTCCATGGATGTGACCCTTCAACATTCAGCACTTCCCTTCTCCACGTGCTCCGCTTCTCTTCCAGCTCCTACCTACCACCTCTACATTCTAATCTCTTTCATTCTCCAACAATTGCTGCCAAATGTCCCATCATCCTACTTTATCCTAATCCACTCTTTTTATTCTCTGAATAAAAAATAAAGACACCATCCACCTTCACAGCAGCCGCATACCACTCTCTCCCCCTTGCGTGCTTCCTAAACGTGACACCATTTCATTTCTTTCTCAGAGAAAGAAATTAAAAACTCATTACCGCTTCATTCCAGGACGCTTCCATGCTTGTGCTCCAAACCGAAAGAAACACTACACCGTGCTATTCTTTCCAAGTGTCCACCTTTCATTCTCTATTCCAGCTAAGCTAATAGAAATAAACTCCTAAAGTCAATCACCGTTCCATCTCTTCATGCAAAGTGAGTCACGCTTCACTTTTCTTCCAGCAAGCCGAGAGTGTAAAGTAATTCCCCTGCAAGCGCGCTGCTGTGACCGAGAGCTTCAGACCAAGACACGGTAGCTGCTCCAACACGTCCCAGCTCACTCTCCTCAACGCTGCTTCTCTTCTAAAGTTTCCAGCTTTGCTTCCAAGGTGGCTATCGCATACTGCTGCTGCTCGTGACACCTTCCAACTCCACCTCACCAACACCTTACTGCTACCATTCTCTCACACCGTGACAATGTTGGACATAAACCTTGCATTCTTCATAACGAAAATCAAATAAACATTCTCATGAATCCAGGGCTTGCAAAAAGGAAATGGAAAAAAATTCAAAATGTGCTTTTCATTCATGCTCCAAAACGTTCAAAACCGAGAGAAAAGGAACTAGTAAGCAGTGGCGAAAAAAATGCAAGTGGCGGCCGGGCACAAGGGCCTTGTGTCCCTCTTTAATAAGGGTAGGGTCCACACACAAAATTGAAAACCCTAACCTAAAAGGCATATGTCCTACAAAAAATATTTTTACAAAATTACCCCATAAAGGGTCCAAAACACCTAATTCTAATTAAGGGCTTCTAGAAAACGAAATTACAACTTTAATTAGAATCTAAATGACTAAATGTTGAGCCTTTGAGTGTGTCACTCAATATCCCAATGCTCCAGATGATGTTTCCACAACTGCCCTGCAACCAGAAATGCACTTAATCAGCTCAGAAAACCAAAATTAGCACAATTACGAATTTCCGACCAAATTAAGCAGAATTCGGAAAACGGGGAAAATGACAGACAATTAAACACAATTCCCTGGTTTATTTAAGTGCAATAAACTAAATATAATTCCAGAAATAACGACTCATCAAAGAGCTAGATGGGTTTTATGCTTGGTCTTCCTTTTTTTCGCAATAATTAAGATGAATTAGATTAAAGAAGTTGAAGTAGTAAGGAGCTGGACTTAGGAAAGGAAGTGAAAGTGCACAAAAGAAGAGCCGTAGTCACCGCTGAGCGCCAATTTTACCGTTGATCGGCATTCTGAAGTCCCACAGTCACCGTGATGACAAATTTATGAACATCGAAAAACGACGCCAAAAACTTGTTTAACGCTCGACAAGTGTCACCGAATCGTATGAAGTAATAAACTCGGTAAGACCATGTATCGTTCTCCCAAAGGACTAACCGCCTAGTTAGTTATATGATTTCTTGATTATTTAAGACTTGAGAACAAATTGTTATAAGTTTCAAATGCAAAAGACAAAAAGTAAACATGTATGCATGTGATGATGAATGGGAAAGAAGAACACAAACACTGAACGAATTATATGGATGAGTATGTTGTTGGGCTAATCAATTTCATCTTATCCACTTTCATATATTTTAGGAATTCATCATTCTTTTCATCAATGTTAATGCCACTCTCTAAATTACCTTAAACCCGATGTCTCGGTGAAGAAAGTCTATCCTTAATTATGAGTTCATACAATTCCTAGCATCCCTAATAATTAATTAAACCTTAACGGCAATCAACCCTCACATCCCTTTGTCTAGGCAATATGCTATTGGGAGAATTTTCCCGGATCTAGATTTCCCCGTATGTTCCCATATCGAAAAAATCAATAATCATGACATCAGATGAGTTAAACAATGCATGCTTTGAGCAAAGAGGAAAAACCCTAACTAATGATGAAAGAAAGCATGTATCATAAATATGATGTTTAAACACTAAATTCCATATATAAGAGCTTCAAAAGATTACATTGATTCCCCAACAACAATACAAAATTTAGTTCACAATATTCATGGTGAAACTAGGTGAACAATAATGAAAGAATGGAAGAGATAGAAAAACCCTAGAAAGAGAATAGGAGAGTCGTCACCAGCTCCAATTCTACCCCCAAGGGGTGAAAAGTTTGTTTTGCGTCTTCTCCAGCCATATATCCAAACCCTAGGAAGTCCTAAAGCTTATATACTAATCAAAATATTACAGAAAACTAGGCCCAAGCCCATAAAACTAACAGAAAACTGGTCCAAGCCCATTAGGAATAGCGCTGAGCGGTACTTTACCGCTAAGCGGTACTAGCGCATGATCCATTTTGCCCCCCAGCTACTGTTTTGCCCCTTATCGGTTATTTCGGCACCCGAAAATTGCCGCTCAACACCAAATTACCGTTGAGCGCCACTCGGTCATACTTTTTCTGCATTCTGGTTGACTGGTTGATTTTTCTGGCTGATTGATTGACTTTTCTGGTTTCTGGTTGACTTTTCAGCATTCCAATCATTCGATACTTCAATTCTTCTTTCAAATCATTCAATTAGCCTACAAAATCAAGGGAATCTTGCACAAAACCATTACATTCACCTTTAACTCTCTTATTCACAAAGCTAAAGAGAAAATATGAGTTCAAGTTAGTTTCTAAGTCTTAAGGTTGCTTTTGGTATGAATTTTAAGCATAAAAGTAACACGTTTTCAACTGTTATCACACCGCTGAGGGCAAAAACTACGGCTCAGCGTCAATTCTGAAGACCCACACTTACCGCTGAGTGGCAAAAGTGTCGCTGAGCGCCATTTATTTGGGCTTGGGCCTATTTTTTTGTAATTTTTAGGAAACTATATAAGGTTTTAGTCGAATTAGGGTTGGTATCTTTGGACAGAAAGAGGCGAAATCACACTTTCTTTACCCCTTGGAGGAGGATTTTGGATGCTCAGGCTTTATTCTTCAACTTCTAGGGTTCTATCTTTCATTCTTTCATTATTTTTCATCTACTTTCACCATGTCTATGGTGAACTAAACTTTCATTGTTGTTGGGGAACCGGTGTAATCCTTTAAAACTCTCATGTATTGAATTGATTCTTTAATTTATATGCTTTCTTTCATTAATTGTTAGGGTTTTTCTTCTATACTCTATGCATGCTTTGTTTAACTCATTCAATTTCATGATCATTGATGTTATTTGTATGGATACATATAAGTACATCTAGAACTGAGGAAATTCTCCCAAGAGCAATATTACCTAGACATAAGGATAGGAGGATTGGTTGCCTTTAAGCTTCTGTGTGAATGTAATGCATGAATAATTGATAGGGAGACAAGACATTGTAAACTAGTGATCAGGAGTAGTCTTTCTTCACCGAGATATCAAGTTTAAGGTAAATTAGAAAGTGGCATTAACATTAATGAAGAAA
The DNA here is from genome assembly GCF_029865625.1 of Vigna umbellata. NCBI lineage: Eukaryota > Viridiplantae > Streptophyta > Magnoliopsida > Fabales > Fabaceae > Vigna > Vigna umbellata. The sequence continues at coordinate 15,714,537 of NC_142173.1, read as the reverse complement.
GATGAATTCATGAATACATGAGAGTGGATAGGATAAATCGGAAACCCCAACAACATCATTATTCCATATTCTACATTAATCTTTTTTGCTTCTTTCAATCCAATTGATCAACACATGTATTCATATTTACTTCTCAGTATTTGCATTCAAACCTAAAAGAATTTGTTCACAAGTCTAATTTAATCAACAAATCACATAATTGTCTAGGCCATTAATCCTTTGGAAAATGATACTTGATCTTACCATTTTATTATTACTTGATACGATTCGGTACACTTGCCGAGTGTTAACAAGTTTTTGGAGCCGTTGTCGGGGACTCGTGGTTTAACTATTTAATTTGTGTGATTATTGATTAATTTTGACTTGATTTTTTTCTTTTTATCTTTTTATCTATCTATCTTTTTGTTTTTATCTTTTTATCTTCTTATCTTTTTAGTTTATCATTTCTATCTTTTTGTGCTAACAATTGTTTCTAGGGTTTTGTGTTCTTGTGTATGCAGGATACAATTCGGACTAGGAGCAAGAAAATTTCGGAACCTCTTCTTCAAGGATCGGATGAAAGTAGAAGGAGGAGGAGAGTTCGAACTTTTAGAGAATTATTTCCTTCTCTAGAAACACTTCTACAACCCTCACCATAAAGGCTAACCAGAGCACTCATCACTTTAATAGCATTACACCAATGTTGTTGGCCCTCATCACTTTAATAGCATTGCTAGACCGAGGGTCAATGCTGCAAATATGGTAGTGAAACCGACGTTGATACATTTGGTAAAGAGCAACCAATTTAATGGGCTATCACATGAAAGTTCATATGAGCATTTAGCCACATTCAACGAGATTTGCATCTAACGACATCGTATCCCTGATGACTCTCGACATTAAACAGTTGTGTGATAGCTCAATTAATTAAGACTTTAAATAAAACGAGATTGTTGGTTTCAAATGCAAAGGCATAATATTAAATATGAATGCAAATTGATCAATAGTAGAGTAACATAAAGATGAACGGAGGTTGTTTATAAAATGAGATGAATATGTTGTTAGGGTTTGATTTCACCAGGTTTACTCTCATGTATATAAGAATTCTTCTTTTTACATTAATATTAATGCCATTAATATTTCCTAGTTCGTGCAATTTCTAGCGTTCCTAGAAAATTAAGTCTGAAGATCAAGAGCTTAAGACGACCAAATACTCATACCCTCATCCCTAAGAAATATTACCCTTCGGAGAATTTAACAAGAACCTGAATTGTAAGCAACCTCCCAACACTCATGCAATTCATAAATCATGCTACTAAATGAGTTAAATAGAGTAAGCATTGAATCCGATGAATTCCCTAATAATTAATGAAAAAGGATATAAATTAAGGATCAATTCAAATACATGAGAGTTCACAAGGTTACATCATTCCCCAACAACAAATAGAGATTAGCTCCTCATAGACATGGAGAAACTATATGAATAATGGAAAAGCATGAGATAATGAAACCCTAAGAGTAGAAGAGGAACCTTTAGATCCGCCTTTAGAGAGTAGAAGAGTGTGATGTTGTGTTGCTCCAGCCAGAGATACAAAACATAGAGCGCCTGGGTCCTTTAAATAAAGTTGGAAAAGTGTAGAAACAGGGCCCGGTCCAAAAGAGTCGAGACAGGGCAAAAATTGGGCCGGATCTGCGATGCAAGACGCTCAGGCGCCCTATGTTGGGCGGCCAGGTGGTGGACGATCCTCATGTAGGGCTTGAGCCTTCAATTGGTCGCCCAGGATTCGGGGGCCGCCGCTCGGGCAGCCTAGGATAGCGCTAGGGCAGTGGACGTCGATTTTCCGAAGCTCAAGCCTCGGACAAGGCGCCCAAGCTTCGTGCGGTTCCTCTTTTTGGTGCTTTTCCAGACCTTTCTGAGCTCTAACTCCTTAGCACTTCATCTCTGCTTTCCGCATTCTTTCATTACCTATCAAAACAAGGGAAATTAGTCATAAAATCATCAAATTCAACCTCAACTCTCTTATTCACACAATTAAATGAAAAAGCATGTGTCCAAGCAAGTTACTAAGTGAAAAAGGGTGTATTTAGTATCAAAATTACATAACATATAACGGTATTTTCAACCGTTAACACAACCCCAAACTTAGAACTTTGCTTGTCCTCAAGCAAAACAGATTGTAACTCAGCTTTTCAAAACAATCACTGCAATGACTCAACCTTTTTCAAAAACTTTTTCTTTCAGATAGGCAATCACTTCTATCAATTCAGCATAAAGATCTCAGTCAAGATGTGCGGATGCCTTAATTCAATCAAAATCAATGTGATGCTCACACACTTTCAACAGATGCTATCCTTAAGAATGATCAATCAACCAAGCAGAGATGCAATCATAAATTCGGAGAACTACTCCTCGCCAAATAAAGTGTTTCACTCAAGCATTCAAAAGTGTATCACTCAAGCACTCAAAAGTGTATCACTCAACTCACAGGTGTTTAGTGAGGTGTTGGTGTTTCTTTCACTCTGCTACCACAATGTCACATAAATTAATTTTGTCTTTCATTTAACCAAAACCAAACATACTCACGAGCAGATTTTCATCACAAGGGCTTTTCTTGGCTTGTACTTGGCTGGGATAAGAAGAAACATGGTTTTTCAGGAATGCAAAATCCTTGAGTTAAGAGAGATATTTCTGAAATTAACAATTACACACAGGTTCTCTTTTCAAGAAGATCTTTCCCAACCTTTTTCCCTTGCAGTGAGCTTTCTTTTCTTTCTTTTTATTTTTTTCTTTTCTTTTGATTTTTCTTTTTCTTTGTGCTCACTGCTTATTTTTCTAGCAACCCCAAACTTGAACCTCTATCAATACCTCACAAATATTCTCAACTCAAGGTAATTTAAAACAGGATGTTCAAAACATGCTTAAGGCTAAAGGTTCAAAGGATGGAGCAAATTGTTCTCTTTTTATTTGGAAAAATTCATGAGTAAGCTAAAAAAAATAAGGGATAATAAAAGATGGCCTTGATCATATGAAACCTGCAAGCAAGTAGTTTAATCACAGAAAATTTGGGCAAAATCATTCATGCTTTCAAAGTAATAGCAATTATTCACAATAAGTCTGAAGTTCAAAACTCACACAGGTAAACTCTCAAGTCCCAAAATTCAGAAAAACATCCTGCTCAGTATCTCAATCAAATTTTACCTCAAGCACCTATTTCATACTTTTTGAGCTAACACATCATGCATTATCTCAACATCAATTAATACACTAGAATATCACAAAGCAATACTCATCACAAAACACATCACAGTTGAATCAAAGCACTGTAGTTCATTAAAACAAAGTACAAAAACAAAACAATTGATTAAAAAGAAAACAAATAACAAAACAAAAAATTAAAAGGAAAACAAATAACAAAACAAAAGATTAAAAAGAAAGGTTTAGAAAGTTGGATTGCCTCCCAGTAAACGCTTCTTTAACGTCACTAGCTTGACCCAGTCTTCATCATCATATCATCTATCAGTAGATATTGTCAGTAACATCCATCAGTAGATGTCTAATCACATAGTATTCATTAGTAGATGCTAATTAATGTCCTCTTCCGTAGCAGATTCAATCAGTAGATGTTGTCCTTACTACTATCAGAAGCAGCATATAACCTAAAAAAAACTCAAACACACAAAAACAAAATCAAATCCAAACCACACAACTAAATTAAAAAGAATAAATAAATAAAACATATTAAAAGATAAAAAAAATTCAGAGACTTGGTTGCCTCCCAGCAAGTGCTTCTTTAACGTCACTAGCTTGACACCATTAAGCTCAATCTGGATCTAGGCTTGACTTCAAGACCACCAATCTTTTCAAGTACAAATAAGGGCATCAAGTTGATACTTGACTCTAAATCAATTAAGGCTTTCCCTCTTTCATGACTCTCAATAGTGCAGGGGTGATGAGAGGGTCGCACCTCTCACAAAAGTTGTGCATAAAATTAATGCAGTATAAGCTAGGAAGTGACTCCTAGGTCGTCTCTCAAGGACCAAATTTGGTTCAAGTCTCAGGTCAAACACGCAGGGGGGGGTTTGTGAAAAGTTTGTGAATGCGGATGAACTAAATTAAAACACGAATATAAACGTGAAGGTAAACACATAATTAAAATGGTTGGTCATTAAAAATAACATTACAACTAAATTAAATGAAAACACTAAAATAAAACATTCAATGTCAAATTGCGTGAACTAAGTGCAATGCAATAAATAAATAAGAAAACTCATTCATGCTCTTAAATACACATTAATAAAGCTTGGAAATTGTAAAACAAAATCACCACCGATTCAAGCATCAACACAATATAAAGAGAAAACCTCTTGGAACTTTCTTTCCCTCCCTGGACATAACCGAATGCCCATTCCAATTGAATAAAAGTTCACCCGTGTGCTGGAAATAAGTAAAAGAAGCCGAGAGCTTCTTCCCGTGTCACCGCTTCACACTTGCAGCTTGGAGCTCTCCAACAAGCAAAGCAACGCACGTCCTCTCCAAAAACAAGTGGCAAGTGGCCGCTCCAACACGTCCCAACTCTCGTCCCTTTTCCGTGTAGCGTCTCATCCAGGAGAAAGAAAATTTTTTGCGCGCACACCAACTCTTCTCAATATCCGTGTGCTTCTTTTCTTCACCGTGAAGCTTCCATCTCATTCTCCTATTAAAATAAAATAAACTTAGTGATGAGTCGTTATTTCTTGAATTATATTTAGTTTAATGCACTTAAATAAACCAGGGAATTGTGTTTAATTGTTTGTTATTTCCCCGTTTTCCGAATTCTGCTTAATTTGGTCGAAAATTTGTAATTGTGCTAATTTGGGTTTTCTGAGCTGATTAAGTGCATTTCTGGTTGCAGGGAAGTTGTGGAAACATCATCTGGAACATTGGGACATGGCGTGACACACTCAAAGGCTCAACATTTAGTCATTTAGATTCTAATTAAAGTTGTAATTTCGTTTTCTAGAAGCCCTTAATTAGAATTAGGTGTTTTGGACCCTTTTAGGGGGCAATTTTGTAAAAAAACTCATTTGTAGGACATGTGTCTTTTAGGTTAGGGTTTTTAAGTTATTGTGTGGACCCACCCTTATAAAGGAGAGGACACACGGCCTGGTGCCCGAGCCGCCAACGAGTTACGGATTATTGTATTTTCATTCTGCTTTGGTTATGATGTAACACGGTTTTTTTTCAAGGCAGGGAGGAAGAGAATGTTTTGTTCCGGTGGCTAAACTCCCATTGCATTCTCATTTTTCAGTTTTTATGCACTGCTTGATACTGTTATGGAGATTTCATTTTATTTTTTTTATCATCCAGCGCTGATTCCATTTAGATAAAAAACACATTTCATTGCATTTTGAATGTGAGGATGCTGAACGAAGAAGTTTTGGAGGCAGTGATATTACAGATGGCTGGAACGGGAAGCAAGGTTACGTTACTTCATTAGTGATTCTTGGTAGAAAGTGTGCGCTGGAAGGTGCTGCCACGTCCAGCTGCAAGCGTTGAAGAAACTCACGTGTCTTGGAGAATAAAGTCTAGATGATGGGACGGACCAAGACTTGGCAGCAGTCATTTCCTTTATTTTTGAGAATGAAGAGGTGATTAGATGGGGATAGGAGTAGTCGTACGGTGGTTGAGTTGAAAGAAGAAAGCTGATTGATCTTTGTTTGGACAAATGAAACGTGCGTGCAGCAACATTGGGAGAATGGAGAGGCATACGGATATTGAAAGAAGTGTGGTGTCCTGCACTCAATAACTTTGCTGGAAAGGGATTGAAGATTGCATTTTATATTTGAAAGAATATGATGTTTTATTTTGGAAAACCAACAATGATTAAATTGGAGGTACTCACACGGTTTGTTCACACTATATTTTATTTTATCTTCTTTATTATGGACTTAGGATGAATTTTATATTTTACGTGTTACAACTTTCTTAAATGCATTTAAATGTTTTAAAGTCATTTCTACTTACTCTACTATTGCAATTTAGTTTACTACTAACGTGTTTTCTATGTGTCATTTTCGTGATGAATTACTTTTAATGTTTAGCTTACTAGTTGCATTTTAATAGCTTCAATTGTGTTTGGATATTTACTTCTTTGCATTGTTCACTTTAATGTCTTCTTTTATTTTAATGTTTTCAATTCTGGTTACGATTTTATTTAATTTCCAGTTTAATTTAATTTAATAAAAAACAACACTTTCAAAACCCCCCCTACGTGTTGATCTGAGACTGAACCGCATTTGGTCCTTGAGAGACGACCTAGGAGTCACTTCCTAGTAACTGTACTGCATTCTTTTATGCACAACTTTTGTGGGAGGTGCGACCCTCTCATCAAAATGGCGCCGTTGCCGGGGACCAACGGTTCAGTCTTAGGTCTTTTGTTGTGTTAGTGTTGTGTTGTGTGATGTGTTTTAGGATGTTTAGTTAGTCTTGTTTGGGTTTACTTCTTTTATCGATTTTTGTGTTTTTAGATTTTTATCATTTTTTGTATTTTGTGCATTTAGTTGTTGTTTCTGGAAGTTTCAAATTATGTAAATAATGGTTTTCCCCCATGTTATGTTTCTGTATGTTTGGTTTAATCTTTGTTTGAAGTGGAAGTCCAGGTCTGAGACAGGTTTTGCACTACAATAGAGGAGATGACAGATTCTCAAGACTGGATATATGATCTGATCAAGAGTCTTCCCAAATTCCATGGGTTGGCACATGAAGATCCCTACAGGCACCTCAAGGAGTTTTGTTTGGTGTGTTTGTCGATGAGGCCTCCTGGTGTTTCAAAGGAGACAGTGTTGATGAAAGTGTTTCTAATGTCCCTTCAAGGTGCAGCAAGAGACTGGTACCTATACCAGTATCCTTTTGATAGTTGGCAGGAAACACAACAGAGATTCCTCAACAAGTTCTTTCCAGCAGCAAAGGTAAGCAGCATTAGGAGGGAGATCACTACCATTGAGCAATTTCAAGAAGAAAGCCTGGCAGATTATTGGGAGAGGTTTAACAGGCTCTGCACAGCCTGTCCAAACCACCAAATTTCAGAGCATTTGCTCTTGATTTACTTTTATGAAGGGCTCCTGGACAAGGAAAGGATATTAGTGGATGTAGCTGCTGGTGGATCTTTGATGGACAGAACTCCAACAGAGGCAAAGAAGTTGCTTTGCAAGCTGGCGGGTCAAAATCCAAGTGAGGTAGTAAAGGAAAAACCTGAGCAGGTTTACTGTAAACTTGAAATCCCTACTCATGTATCTGAGGTTCAAGTAAATTTTAATGCTTTTGAATTGGTAAAACTTGAACCATTCAAGCCTGTTCTGGATTCTGATATTGATACACATGTGCACACTCATGTTGTGGATTCATTATTCCCTGTAGAGCACATTGACATACCTGATGTTCACTGTCCTTGCACTGATCTTGATTTAAATGATAGCCTTGAGGATGCAGCTGATGACTTGGAGATTGGTAAGAAAATTTTCAATGAGCAAAAACAGGTTTATTCTGAACTTGAGATTCCAAACACTTTACCTGATTTGCTTATGCATTCAAATGCCTGTGATTTGATGCACACTGATTCTATAGGATTCATGACTGATACTGATACAGATTTGATTGACCATTCTAAAATTTTTGATTCAGTATCAGCCATTGAACCCATTGGTCTAAGGGTTGTTTTGAATGGACATGATTGCCGTGATGAAATTTTGAATGATAATAGCCTTGAACTGACCTTTGATTCTGTTGATGATGCATATATCAATATTGATTTTGAGGTGGAAACTGTGCAATCTGATAACTCTATAGAGTTAGGACTGAACTTTGATTTGACACAGTTCTCTGAGAACTTTGAATGTGATTGTGAATCTGGTTCTTGCCCGATTTGTATTGAAATTGATTATGTGTTACAGACAGATTCTAAGCGTGTAACAGATGCTATTAATTGTGAGTTTGATGACCATGCTGCAGAATTAAATGAGAATACAGGTGCTGACAGTAAGGAAATCATGATTAATGAAGGAGAGTGTACTGCTACTTCTTTGACTGAGCCAGAGATCTCCATTCCGGTGTCACACACTGAACAACTGCCAGTGGAAGGAAAGCTACTGATGGAACAGTTTGCTGGGAGAAGAAAGAAGAAACATCTCGTTTTGGATGATATGGCAGTACTGATGAAGTTGTTCCTCCTCAAAACTTGTTTGTTGAATCCTATGGTGGAAGACATCTCCCTGATAGTCCAAAATTGGCAACTGCCACCATGACCAGGGGGGTTTTCTTTCTCTCTTCTCCCCCTTTCCCTACTTTTATTGCACTTGTCCATGATCTGTTGACTGTTATGATTTCTGATCTTATGCTTATGACACATTGAGGACACTGTGTAGTTTAAGTGTGGTCTATTGGGGGAGATTTTTATTTTTCTTTGTTAGTTTTTGTTTTCTTGGTTAAATTTTTTCTTTTCTAGGTAGTTTTTGTTTTGTCGTGTGTACAGTTTTACATGATTCTCTTCACTTCTGGACTTTGTTTGGGTTGTAGACTTATCATTTCCTTCACTTGATTGATATTTATTTGTTTGAAATCCTTGCTTTTCTCTGCTTGGGAAGATGATTATGATGTTTTAGAGGTTGAATTGATTGTGACAGAATTACCCTGTGTGAGATTTGAGCCACTTTATGTTTTTTTTTTCTTGTGTGTGATATGTCTCTTGATTGCTTGCGCATATGCCTTGGCTTGACTCTGGTTGATAATTCTTGATTGATATGCATGTTTGGAAGTGATAAAGGCAGTTTTGTTTTTGAGCCTCTCTAGCCAAATAAGCTTACCTTGTTTTGATCCTTTGATAACCCCTTTTGAGCCTATACTTTCCCCCAATTCTTTGTTTTGAAGCTCATACACTAGCCCTAAGTGAAAAACCATGATTACCTTAACCTTAGGGAATTTTGGAGCTTTGGAAGTGTTTTGGGAACAAGTGTGGTCTCCTTGGGGTTTCTGATGAATTGGCTGGTTGGTTCCTCTTCTTGTTTTATGTTTGTAAATATGTTGTGTATCTTGTCTCTTATAGTTGTGTCCTAAACAGAGAGAAAAGAAAAGAGACAGGATGAAAAAAAAAATATATGAAAAAAAAAAAAAGAAAAAAAAATTTGTGTGAATAATGGAGTCAAGAAGAGGATTGAATTAGAGGTTGTGGGTGTGTTTGTATGTGTTTACACTTGTTCCCCATTGCTCCTCTGTTCCTTATGGTTTGTAGCTTCTTATCCAGATATATCCTCCTTTGTCCTTGGCCCCATTACAACCATGAAAAGACCTTTTGATTTGAACATGCGTATGTGCTTGAGTGTTGATATTAGAGGCTTGCCAAGTCTATTTGTGATTGCTTTCTTGAGTGCATTAAGTGACATTCTTTACCCTAGACACTTGAAAGAAACACTGTTAGTGCATCTGTGAGGTTTTGGTTACTTTTGATTCACCTCTTGAGCTGATTGATCATTTAGCCATGTCTTGAATTGCTTGGATGATTTCATGAGTATCTGCTTTCTCTGATTGATTCTGTGTTAGATATTGTCTACTTCTTTTCTTGGTCCAGATTCCTGGAGAACTGTGTAATTCTGTTTCTATCCTTGTTGAGTCTTTGTTGTCTGTCTGTCGAGTCTGTGTCAGCTCCCTGATGTTTGAGTAGTTCCCTGGTTTTCGTCTTGGTTTTGCCCAGGAGTGCAAAAGACTAAGTGTGGTCTATTTTGATGAGTCGTTATTTCTTGAATTATATTTAGTTTAATGCACTTAAATAAACCAGGGAATTGTGTTTAATTGTTTGTTATTTCCCCGTTTTCCGAATTTTGCTTAATTTGGTCGAAAATTTGTAATTGTGCTAATTTGGGTTTTCTGAGCTGATTAAGTGCATTTCTGGTTGCAGGGAAGTTGTGGAAACATCATCTGGAACATTGGGACATGGCGTGACACACTCAAAGGCTCAACATTTAGTCATTTAGATTCTAATTAAAGTTGTAATTTCGTTTTCTAGAAGCCCTTAATTAGAATTAGGTGTTTTGGACCCTTTTAGGGGGCAATTTTGTAAAAAAACTCATTTGTAGGACATGTGTCTTTTAGGTTAGGGTTTTTAAGTTATTGTGTGGACCCACCCTTATAAAGGAGAGGACACACGGCCTGGTGCCCGAGCCGCCAACGAGTTACGGATTATTGTATTTTCATTCTGCTTTGGTTATGATGTAACACGGTTTTTTTTCAAGGCAGGGAGGAAGAGAATGTTTTGTTCCGGTGGCTAAACTCCCATTGCATTCTCATTTTTCAGTTTTTATGCACTGCTTGATACTGTTATGGAGATTTCATTTTATTTTTTTTATCATCCAGCGCTGATTCCATTTAGATAAAAAACACATTTCATTGCATTTTGAATGTGAGGATGCTGAACGAAGAAGTTTTGGAGGCAGTGATATTACAGATGGCTGGAACGGGAAGCAAGGTTACGTTACTTCATTAGTGATTCTTGGTAGAAAGTGTGCGCTGGAAGGTGCTGCCACGTCCAGCTGCAAGCGTTGAAGAAACTCACGTGTCTTGGAGAATAAAGTCTAGATGATGGGACGGACCAAGACTTGGCAGCAGTCATTTCCTTTATTTTTGAGAATGAAGAGGTGATTAGATGGGGATAGGAGTAGTCGTACGGTGGTTGAGTTGAAAGAAGAAAGCTGATTGATCTTTGTTTGGACAAATGAAACGTGCGTGCAGCAACATTGGGAGAATGGAGAGGCATACGGATATTGAAAGAAGTGTGGTGTCCTGCACTCAATAACTTTGCTGGAAAGGGATTGAAGATTGCATTTTATATTTGAAAGAATATGATGTTTTATTTTGGAAAACCAACAATGATTAAATTGGAGGTACTCACACGGTTTGTTCACACTATATTTTATTTTATCTTCTTTATTATGGACTTAGGATGAATTTTATATTTTACGTGTTACAACTTTCTTAAATGCATTTAAATGTTTTAAAGTCATTTCTACTTACTCTACTATTGCAATTTAGTTTACTACTAACGTGTTTTCTATGTGTCATTTTCGTGATGAATTACTTTTAATGTTTAGCTTACTAGTTGCATTTTAATAGCTTCAATTGTGTTTGGATATTTACTTCTTTGCATTGTTCACTTTAATGTCTTCTTTTATTTTAATGTTTTCAATTCTGGTTACGATTTTATTTAATTTCCAGTTTAATTTAATTTAATCAAAAACAACACTTTCAAAACCCCCCCCTACGTGTTGATCTGAGACTGAACCGCATTTGGTCCTTGAGAGACGACCTAGGAGTCACTTCCTAGTAACTGTACTGCATTCTTTTATGCACAACTTTTGTGGGAGGTGCGACCCTCTCATCACTTAGCTAAAAGCGTTAAAGGTGCTGCACCATGGACTCATCATTCCAGCCCCCATCCAGACCGCTTCTTCCTTCTTAATCTCTGTGCTCACCACACACCTTCTCCAGCTCCTTCTTTAATCAACCTTCCAGCAGCTTACACCGTGCACACCATTCTCCTACTACATTCAACAACATGCCCTGCTGCCAGCTGCTTCCGTGGCCTTCCTACTTAGACGGTGCTGTGCTCCCTTTCAACACCGCTTCATTCGTAAACATCAATCAACAGTTCAATAAAAAATGAAAATGCAATGAGGATTCAGCCGAAAATGAATAAAACATCATTTCTTCCTTTTCTCCATTGAAAAACAGCATTCTCAGAAAATAAAACAAGGTCCCGAAAAAATGAAAAAGTCCGTGCTTTTTTTCAAGTGGCGGCTGCCCTTTTGTCTTAAGGCCGTGTGTCCCTTTTTTAGGGTAGGGTCCACACACTAAAACCCTAGGGTCCAAGTCACTAACTTCTAATTTTTGGATCTAAACTAGTTTACCAAAAATTGACCCAAAATGTAAGAGTTGATACAGAAATTCTAAACTACTGAATTACAATTTAATTAATTCAAAAATGTCTGTCTAGAGAGTCTTGAATTTATTTGGCATTCTTCCTGATGTCCCAAAATGTATTTCCGAAATTTTCCTGCATTTCAAAAATGCACTTAATCAGCTCAGAAAATCCAAATTAGCATAATTACAAATTTCCGACCAAATTAAGCGGAATTCGGAAAACGGGGAAATAACAAACAATTAAACACAATTCTCTGGTTTATTTAAGTGCAATAAACTAAATATAATTCAAGAAATAACGACTCATCAAAATAGACCACACTTAGTCTTTTGCACTCCTGGGCAAAACCAAAACGAAAACCAGGGAACTACTCAAACATCAGGGAGTTGACACAGACTCGACAGACAGACAACAAAGACTCCAAAACAGAACCACAGTTGCACAATTCTCACAAAATCTGGACAGTAAAAGGTATAGGCAGAATCCCACACAGAGTCAATGAAAGCAAATACTCAAAGAATCATCCAAACAGTTCAGTACAAGGAAAACAGTCAATCAGTTCAAGAGATGAATCAAAAGCAACAGAGCCTCACAGATGCACACAATTAGTGTTTCTCTCAAATGTTGAAGGTAAATCAATGTCACTCAATGCACTCAAGAAAGCAAACAACAACAGACTTGGCAAGCCTCTAATATCAACACTCAAGCACATATGCATGTTCAAATCAAAAGGTCTTTTCATGATTGTAATGGGGCCAAGGACAAGGGAGGATATATCTGGATAAGAAGCTACAAACCATAAGGAACAGAGGAGCAATGGGGAACAAGTGTAAACACATTCAAACACACCCACAACCTCTAATTCCATCCTCTTCTTGACTCCATTATTCACAATTATTCACATTTTTTTTTCACTATTTTTCTGCTTTCTTTTTTTCATCCAGTCTCTTTTCTTTTCTCTCTTTTCAAAACAAAACTGTAAAAGACAAGATACACATATATTTACCAAAACAAAACAAGAAGAGGAACCAACTAGCCAACTCATCAGAAACCCCCAAGAGACCACACTTGTTCCCAAAACACTTCCAAAGCTCCAAAATTCCCTAAGGTTAAGGTAATCATGGTTTTTCACTTAGGGCTAGTGTATGAGCTTCAAAACAAAGAATTGGGGGAAAGTATAGGCTCAAAAGGGGTTATTAAAGGATCAAAACAAGGTAAGCTTATTTGGCTAGAGAGGCTAAAAAACAAAACTGCCTTTATCACTTCCAAACATGCATATCAATCAAGAGTTGTCAACAAGAGTCAAGCCAAGGCATATGCGCAAGCAATCAAGAGACATATCACACACAAGAAAGAACATAAAGTGGCTCAAATCTCACACAGGGTAATTTTGTGTCACAATCAATTCAACTCTCAACATCATGATCATCTTCCAAGCAAAGAAAAGCAAAGGATTTCAAACCAATAAGTATCAATCAAGTGAAGTGAAAGACTAGTCTACAACTTAAACAAAGTCCAGAAATCAAGAGAAACATGTAAAACTGTACACAAGACACGACAAAAATAACCTAGAAAAGAAAAAAATTTAACCAAGAAAACAAAAACTAACAAAAAAATCAGAATCTCCCCCAATAGACCACACTTAAACTACACAGTGTCCACAATGTGTCATAAGCATAAGATCGAAAATCAAAACAGTGAACAGATCATGGACAAGTGCAATAAAAGTAGGGAAAGGGGGAGAAGAGAGAAAGGAAACTCCCCTGATCATGGTGGCAGTTGCCAATTTTGGACTTTCAGGGAGATGTCTTCCACCACAAGATCCAGCAAGGAAGTTTTGAGGAAGAATTGCTTCATCCTCCAGATTTGATCTAGCAGGGAGATATCATCCACAGATGGATCTAAGAAGCAAAGATTGTTGATGAGCAGGTTCTGCTGGTGCCTATTGATCTTGAAGCTTTTGTCAGTGTTAGCACCTTTATTTTCCACTGTGGGTGTTTGTCTATCAAATTCATGTGTACCTCCTGCAACATGGTTAGTGCGATGTGTCTCCAAAGAAATGATATGCAGGGGTATAACACCCAATCCCAGTGTAACAGACTGAACCTCAGATACATCCTCAGAGCATGAATCAATTTCAAAATCACAAGCAATATCAACTACAGACTCAGATTCATGTTCAATGCCTGGAGAATAAACATTCGGATGTGACAGCAAAAATTGGTTCTCATCATGCATAGAGGGAAAATTAAAATCAGACTCAACAACAATATAATCATCAGCATACCTCTCAACAACATAATCATCAATATAATCAAATTGAGGTATGCTTACCTCCTCTTCCTTGAAGATTGCTAAAGTGTGGGAAGATGAAGGTGGTCTACCTGGTTCAGGATTACTGCTTATTTCTGCCTGCTCCTCAAAATATTCATCAGTCTCCTCAGGTGCAAGGGTAGGGACATAGGATGATGGGAAAGTAGATGGCACAGTAGTAAGCTCATGACTCTTCTCCCCATCTTCTATGTTGATGCCACTATCATCATCATCTGGAATCTGAACAGTCTGAAATGGTAACTCTGAATCTTGAGACTGTTCCTCAGTGAGTTGAGTGGCCATCTGCCCTATCTGGTCATTCAAGCTCTGAATGGACGCTCTGGTCTCTTGCTGAAACTGCAGGTTCTGCATGGTCAACTGCTCTAACAACTCCTGCAATGTAGGCTCAGAAATATAAGGTTGAGGAGCTGTTTCGGCAGAAGCATCATATTGCTGACTCTGATATTGCTGGACTGGTGGAGGCATGAAAGTACTCTGGAATGGTGGTTCTTGATATTGATGTTGTGGAGCATTGTACCATCCCAAGGTAGGGTCATTCCATCCAAGACCGTTGTCGTATCCATCTTGCACATGGGAGAATTTGCTCAGAAATTTATGCTCAAGATCTTCCCATCTGGTAATGGATCTTGGAGGAAGAGAGTCTTTCCAATCTTTTGCTGCTCTTTCTAATGAGTGCAGGAATGCCCTTAAGAAAACTAGATCGTCCGGGACATTTGGAAGTTTCATTAAAGAGCAAATTCGATAAAACCTATCCAAATGTTCATGTGGGCATTCATCTGCAAGACCATAAAACCTTGGCAACAAATTCATCAGTCCAGTGGTGAGAACTAAATGATCACCATCCTCATTAGGTGGGACCGGCTCCCAAAGGGAGCTCTTAGAAGTTGGAGGATGGGTCATATTGTTCTCAGCATAAAAGTCAGCAGAATTACAATCAAAGGAACATGCAGAAGGAGAATCATAATCAGAGGCACTAGCAAAATAAGCACTATTCACATAATCAAAATAGGTAGACATGGAGAAAGAAAAATACTAAAAATCACGAAACAAATAAAACACAACACATTTATACATGCAACACGCACACACAAAACAGAACATCATATCACATCACATCACAACACAAGACAAATCACAACACACACTGACACAACAAAAACCTAAAACTGAACCGTTGGTCCCCGGCAGCGGCGCCATTTTGATGAGAGGGTCGCACCTCTCACAAAAGTTGTGCATAAAATTAATGCAGTATAAGCTAGGAAGTGACTCCTAGGTCGTCTCTCAAGGACCAAATTTGGTTCAAGTCTCAGGTCAAACACGCAGGGGGGGTTTGTGAAAAGTTTGTGAATGCGGATGAACTAAATTAAAACACAAATATAAACGTGAAGGTAAACACATAATTAAAATGGTTGGTCATTAAAAATAACATTACAACTAAATTAAATGAAAACACTAAAATAAAACATTCAATGTCAAATTGCGTGAACTAAGTGCAATGCAATAAATAAATAAGAAAACTCATTCAATGCTCTTAAATACACATTAATAAAGCTTGGAAATTGTAAAACAAAATCACCACCGATTCAAGCATCAACACAATATAAAGAGAAAACCTTTTGGAACTTTCTTTCCCTCCCTGGACATAACCGAATGCCCATTCCAATTGAATAAAAGTTCACCCGTGTGCTGGAAATAAGTAAAAGAAGCCGAGAGCTTCTTCCCGTGTCACCGCTTCACACTTGCAGCTTGGAGCTCTCCCACAAGCAAAGCAACGCACGTCCTCTCCAAAAACAAGTGGCAAGTGGCCGCTCCAACACGTCCCAACTCTCGTCCCTTTTCCGTGTAGCGTCTCATCCAGGAGAAAGAAAATTTTTTGCGCGCACACCAACTCTTCTCAATATTCGTGTGCTTCTTTTCTTCACCGTGCAGCTTCCATCTCATTCTCCTATTAAAATAAAATAAACTTAGCTAAAAGCGTTAAAGGTGCTGCACCATGGACTCATCATTCCAGCCCCCATCCAGACCGCTTCTTCCTTCTTAATCTCCGTGCTCACCACACACCTTCTCCAGCTCCATCTTTAATCAACCTTCCAGCAGCTTGCACCGTGCACACCATTCTCCTACTACATTCAACAACATGCCCTGCTGCCAGCTGCTTCCGTGGCCTTCCTACTTAGACGGTGTTGTGCTCCCTTTCAACACCGCTTCATTCGTTTAAAACATCAATCAACAGTTCAATAAAAAATGAAAATGCAATGAGGATTCAGCCGAAAATGAATAAAACATCATTTCTTCCTTTTCTCCATTGAAAAATAGCATTCTCGGATAACAAAACAAGGTCCCGAAAAAATGAAAAAGTCCGTGCTTTTTTTCAAGTGGCGGCTGCCCTTTTGTCTTAAGGCCGTGTGTCCCTTTTTTAGGGTAGGGTCCACACACTAAAACCCTAGGGTCGAAGTCACTAACTTCTAATTTTTGGATCTAAACTAGTTTACCAAAAATTGACCCAAAATGTAAGAGTTGATACAGAAATTCTAAACTACTGAATTACAATTTAATTAATTCAAAAATGTCTGTCTAGAGAGTCTTGAATTTATTTGGCATTCTTCCTGATGTCCCAAAATGTATTTCCGAAATTTTCCTGCATTTCAAAAATGCACTTAATCAGCTCAGAAAATCCAAATTAGCACAATTACAAATTTCCGACCAAATTAAGCGAAATTCGGAAAATGGGGAAATAACAAACAATTAAACACAATTCCCTGGTTTATTTAAGTGCAATAAACTAAATATAATTCAAGAAATAACGACTCATCAAGGGGATATTGAAACTTCCCGGATCTTTAGCTTTTGGAGGAAGTGCCTTCTGTAAGATCACAATGCAATTGCTCTGTACCTCAATTGTTTCTTCCTCTGGACTTTTTCCCTTTTTGTTGAATTTCTTCACGAAGTTAACATAACCGGGTACCTGTTGCAATGTCTTAGTCACAGGGATTTTAATCTCCAGTTCCTCGAAGATTTCCATGGATTGCTCAAACTGTCTTTCCTTCTCTTCCTTAGAATAATTCTTTGGGTAAAGAAGAGGTTTTTCAAATAATTCTTTCTTTTTTTCCTTATCCTCTTCCTCTCCTTTTTTCTTTTCTTCCCTGTCTTTTTCCTTTTCTTTTCTCTCACTCTCTTCTTCTTTCTCTATATCTTTCTCTTTTTCACTCAAACTTTCTTTTTCTTTTCTCTCTATTTTTCTCTCCTCTTCTTCCTTCTCCTTTTCTTTTCTCTCACTCTCTTCTTTTTCTTTCTTTTCCTCTACATCCTTCTCTTTTCTGCTCAAACTTTCTTCTTTTATCTCTATTTTTCTTTCATCTAAAAACTTGCCACCCTCAGTGATAATGGCGTTGTACTCCTCTTTAGGGCTAACTTCCATATTGCCCCAAAAATCATCCAACTTCTGAATTATGAACCTACAATGCGCCTCCATCCTTCTGCATGTTGCTTGAGTGTTATTACGATGAGACTCAGACATCTGTATGAACTTTTGAAGCGTGTCATCCATATTAGCTCATCTTTCTAATATAAAGGGTTGTTGCTGCCATTGTTGTTGTAGCAGCCTATCAAATTGTTCGGCAGCTTGCATGCTTTTGTGATGAGAATCAGACATCTTCATTAACTGTTGAAGTGTGATGAGTCGTTATTTCTTGAATTATATTTAGTTTATTGCACTTAAATAAATCAGGGAATTGTGTTTAATTGTTTGTTATTTCCCCGTTTTCCGAATTCTGCTTAATTTGGTCAGAAATTTGTAATTGTGCTAATTTGGGTTTTCTGAGTTGATTAAGTGCATTTTTGAAGTGTAGGAAAATTTCGGAAATACATTTTGGGACATCAGGAAGAATGCCGAATAAATTCAAGACTCTCCACACAGACATTTTTGAATTAATTAAATTGTAATTCAGTAGTTTAGAATTTTTGAATCATCTCTTATATTTTGGGTCAATTTTTGGTAAATTAGATTAGACCCAAAATTAGAAGTTAATGACTTGGCACCCTAGGGTTTTATTGTGTGGACCCTACCCTAAAAAAAGGGACACACGGCCTTAAGGGGGGAGACAGCCGCCACTTGAAAAACACTTTACACTCTCGGTTTTTTTTTTGGAGGCTATTGTATTCTTGAATTTTTCTTGGGCTGAACGCGTCTTGCAATGAATGAATAAAGAGATGATGGTGATTATTATTGCTGATTTCTTATTGCCCCTTTTTGTTTGGGTTTTACACTTTGGAAGCTTCATTCCAGCTAGCACCGTCCAGTAGAGTTACTCAGTTTTTCTTTTTGTTAAAGAGAAGAGGCTTATTCGTTTTGATTGTGGTGTCACGACTTTGGCATTCTTCTTGGAGAAGAGAAGCTTGGTGAAGCAACGTAGGAGGCAACATTTTGGAACGCTGTTGGAACGCTGTCACGGCTTGGCTGTGAGAAATCATTTTTTATGGATGTTGGAACAACCACCGAGAGGGAGCTGGAGCAAGGATGAGGTGCATACGGAACATCCTGGAAAGAAGAGGAAACGTGATTGATTTTTGAAGGCAGGAAGAGTGTTGTCATTGCCTGCTTGCACACGGAGGAACATTTCATTTTAGATGGATGAAGGGCTGGTTACGTGAAAGAGTGGGGCAGCCGTCAACCATGTTTTACTGGGATTACAGTGCACGGTGATTGAAGGGAACTTTCATTTTGTTTTCTTTTAAGAGAATAAAGCGGTAATGTGTTGGAGCAGCCACCGAAAAGAGAAGATGAATTTATCCTTAGATAGAAGATTGGGAGCACGTTGATTGAAAAGTGAAGTGGTGTGCACAATGTACGTTCAGCAGAGAGGAGAAAATGATGATTATTTTTGAGAGGATGCTTGAGGTGGCTGGACATATTGGAAGCTGCTGAAACGTGTTGGAGGAGTGATGTGCCACGGCTGGAAGGAAGAAGTGCAGTGGTGTCAAGGCTTGGAATGATTTTTGCACGCTGCTGGAGTTTCATGCGGAATGAAAGGAGCACATTGTTGAGCACACAGTTCACGGTGCACATGGTTTATTTAATTTGTTTTGCTAGAATGAAGAGGTGATTAGATGGGGAGCTCACGGACCTAAAAAGCTCACGTCGATGGCTGATGTGGAGTGGAAGAATAGAAGCACTTTACAGCTGGTTTGTTTTGATCCATGAAGAACTTGATTCACGTGAAGGAAGAGGTGCCCCACGGCCATTGATACATTTTTTTATCTTTTAAGAATGAATGGACAACTTAGATAGGAGTAATGGCACGTCCCATTAATTTCCTGATGAATCAGCTCTCTGCTTCCATTAATGCACCGTGCCAAACGTGCAGTGTAATTAAAACACACCCACATTCTCTGACTCATAGCTGCCATGTGGCAAAATTGGAAGGTTCTGAATGCAGTAGTGGAAGCCAAGTGTCAGCGCAAGAGAGAACGTCCGTTTGACTTGGGAAGAGAATTGATTTTTTCTTAAACACTCTTCCCCTTCTCTGCGTGCACCTTCATCTTCCTCAGAAATTCAAAACCTCCATTTTCTCCTCCTTCTCTCTAGAACCCCCTTCTTCTCTCTTCGGTAACTTACCACCCTTTACTCCGTTCACGTTTCAGCACCGTAGAAACGTTCCCTGCACTGTGAGCTTCATCTTAGACCGAACAACTTCCCGTTCTGCAACCGGTAAGTTTCCCACCTAAAACGCTCGTTTCTGGAATTCCTGCAAACCGGATTCAGCTGCATGCAAGGGTGTAAACTAAGTCCTTTTGTTTTTTTTTGGTTAGTTTAGTTGGAGAGTCTAAGAGAAAAGTTGAGAGAGCCTTATTTGGACGAATCAAGAACACTCACTTTTAGAACGCACACTTCTAATCCGGGTAAGGGAAGCTTATTAAATTTAATTCTTGAGTATATTGTGTTGCATGATTGTTCTGTGATGTTGTACTGTGTTGGATGCGTGTTCTGTGAAATTATTGAGTATGATTTATGAATATTGGATTTTTGGTACATGATTATGATCCGAATTGATGTATGGAAATGATGAAATGTTCTATGGTTTGTTTTAAATTGAAAGTGAGCTGTATGATGAGATGATGCATGAAAAAGTATGGACTTGCACTATGATATGAGTAAATTGATGTATGAAAATTTATACTGCAAAATGTGTTTACTGTAAGTTGAATTTGAATATGTAAGTCTATGAAAATGAACGTTCGTTATCGAAACGGTCTTTGACCGTTCGGTACTCTCAGTAAAATCTTTGAAATAGTTGAACCCTTTCACTTGGAAAGGATTCTACTTGAGTACGAACGCCCTCATACATATAGCGTTACGTTTGAGCGTTCGGCCAAACGTAGATATCATGAGTGTTGTGTGAGGACTTGAGAAGCTTGAGAAATACCCCTTCAAACACTTAGTCATATTGTTAAAAACGTAACTTCACTATTATAACTTCTGAAAAATCCTATTTCTAATATATTAAATCAGCGATGGGTCTCGACCCAAAGCGTACGTTCTAAGTGGCGCTCGGTCTTATACCGAACGTTCGTCCCAAAGTGTAAATAATAAGTAGCGCTCGGTCCTATACCGAACGCTCGTTCTTTCTGTAATTATCAACGAGCAGAAATAGCGTTCGTTCTGAATTTTAATAGCGTTCGTCCATGAACTTAAATAGCGTTCGTCCCTAATTTCAGTAAATTCTCGTAACGCGTTCGGTCATTCACTAGCAGTCGTTATTCCAACTAAATTGTACTTAGTACATTTTAGCACTCGTATTTTTATCTACATTCAGTTGAATGGAATCTGAAATCTTGTCAAGTGAATTATTCTGAGTATAAGTCAAATTGTTCTAGAATCAGTTCATTTAACTGATTCAAATTGTAATAATGTTCATTATGAAAGATGGGTCAGTTTTATCCCTTTGGAAAAGAATTTCCTTCAGTCTTGCTGTTGACGTTCGTCCTCGTTATGAAGAGGACTGAACGCTCGTCTTTTTATGAGAGTGGAACAAAGAATGAAAATGTATTTAAGAGGAAGTATTATGATGTGTGAACACTATAAGAACTGATTTTATGATTTTGGATTTTGAACGAGCGTTCCAGGGAGGAACGACTCTTGAGTGGAAATTGAGATTTGTAAAGTATGAACGTGGTCAGCTTAGATGGTGTTTCATCCTGATATTCCGTGAGTGCTCGTTCTCAAGTAGAGAGGAGTATGTCATTAGTGGGAATGGCAGGAGGTCTAGTCCATAACTGTAACTTGGACAGAACAGACTAACCTCAGGTGGCGACTGATGAGCATTCCAGTTATTCCACCTGTGTGCACGAACGCCTTAGCTACACAGGATTCATACAGTCCGGACGGTCGGTCTAGTATCAGGATTTGGATTGAATTAATGAATGAATTAAAGTATGTATTGTGACTTATTTGATGTGTATTTGATATGTATGAAATGTATATTTGACTTGAATTAAATTCAATAAGCTTACCCTTGCACTTTCCTTTGTGTTGTCTGTTTATGTATGTCCGTTTTGTCAATGCAATGATCATCCGTGTGGATGTGCGCAGAGGGAGATACTTCTTTGGAGGAAACACTTGAAGAAGGATTCATTGCAGAAGAGAATCTCGTAGAAGTGGAAGTGAAGGCCGAGCAGTAGGACGTTCGGTTATTAGTTAGTGTAGTTAGGATAGCGGGCCGCTTGTGAGCGAGCGCCCTTTTGCTTTATGTAAATTCTTGGACGTTCGGTATTTATTTTTGTAAACCATTCGTCCTCATTGTTTTGTGAACGCTCGTAATTTATGTAATTACGTAAGGCCGTTCGGCCATTCTTTTGAACTTATTCCCTTTTATTTTTTTTAAAACGGTTTTGTCATATTAATACATGTGATTATTCTAAGTATATAGTTGATGACTGTATAATTTTGGGATGTTACAAGTAACATAGGGATCCGGTCATTTATTTTGGGTTTGAAAAGTGGAAGTGTTTATTCTACTTTACAAAGCAAGGTTTAATCAATTAGGATGGAGAAAAGGGTTTGCACGGAGTTGGAGAATGGTGTCACGGGTGGAAGCATTGCTTAATGGCACATGGAAGGGCTGATTTCAATTGAAGTGAACCACATGGTCGGTTGCCACATGAAGAGAAAGTGCACACAGCTGTCAATCCACCAAGGGGGATAATTCGTTTTTGCTTTTAGTATATGAGGTGATTTAATTTGGAGCAGTGTATTTAATTTTAAATTGGTGTCTTTATTCTCGGGTTGCATTTAATGTTTTAACTTAAGTGTTGCATTTTTATAATTTGAATTGTGTTTGAATATTTATCTATTGTATTGTTTTCTTTAAATGTTTTCATGCACTTTAATGCTTTCAATTATATTCGGTCGTGTTTTATTTAATTTCCAGTTTAATTTAATTTTACCGCAACCAAAAAAATCACAAAACCCCCCCCTTTTTTCCGTGTGTGATCTGAGACTGAACCGCAATATTGGTCCTTGTGAGACGACCTAGGAGTCACTTCCTAGTCTATACTGCATTCTTTTATGCACAACTTTTGTGAGAGGTGCGACCCTCTCAACAAAGTGCGTCATCTATCTTAGCCCATCTTTCTGATATAGAGAGTTTTTGCTGCCATTGTTGTTTTGTTCTCTATAAAATTGTCTGGTAGCATGCCCAAATTGACTTTGATCCATGCTTGAGTGAGGTTCCCACTAATGGTTGAAATTACCTTGGTGGAATTGAGTGCCCATATAATTAATTTCTTGTCTGAATTGCATCCTGCAAGCATTAGACACAAAACCCTAGACAATATTGTTAGCACAAAAGTAAAAATAAAAATAAAAGATACTAAAATAAAATAAAATATAATAAAATCAAATCAAATCAAATCAAATCAAATCAAATGAAATAAAATAAAGTAAAATAGAATAAAGCCAAAATTAATTAAGAATCACACAAATAGAATAGTTTAAATCGTAAGTCCCCGACAACGGCGCCAAAAACTAGTTGACAATATTTTTTATCTCTAGAAACGAAACCAAAAACTTGTTGATGGATCGGCAAGTGTACCGAATGCACAAGTAATTAAAATGGTAAGACCAAGTATAGTATCGCTGAAGACATTCGACACTAAATAGTTATGTGATAACTTAATTAATTAAGACTTTAAATAAAACGAGATTGTTGGTTTCAAATGCAAAGACATAAAATTAAATATGAATGCAAATTGATCAATAGTAGAGTAACACAAAGATGAACGGAGGTTGTTTATAAAATGAGATGAGTATGTTGTTAGGGTTTGATTTCACCAAGTTTACTCTCATGTATAGAAGTGCACACGGCCTGCACGTCTTGCTAAAGCGTCCAGGGAGGTGCACACGGGAATGGGCTGGACACGCTGCAGCTGTTGATTCCATTTTGAGCTTGATGGTGTCACGGTATTAGTCCAGCCTCCACATGTATAGTAGGAGCAGCTTTGGATGCACGGGATTGAAGAGAAGGTAGGTCTAGAAGCTTGGAGAAAGCAGATTAGAATGGTTGAGTTGTAGTTGAAAAGCAACTTTGGGAGCATTCTTTAACGTTTTACACTATTACATTTGTTGAAAAAAAGCGTAGCACACATGGTTGATTTTGTCTACAACAGCCGACACATAGAGATTTTTATAACGCTACATATCTTCATTTGAAGGGAGCACATGGTCATTCAAATATGGAGGGCTACGGGTAGCATTTCAGACATTTTCATTTTATTATTCCAACACTTTTAGTTTATTTAGAAGAGCATTTTGTGCAGCAACACTATTGGTTGGTGATGAATTTTTTTCCTTAAAGAGAAATCAATGCTTGAATCTTTGAAGGGGATGCACATGCGGCAATTTTTATTTAGCTTTAATAAAGAGTAGGTGTACGGTGCTAGTATTTGTTTTTCTTTTCTTTGATGGAGAACATGAGGCACACACGGTTATGTCCAGGGAGAAAAAGAAAGCTCCAAAGGTTTCATTTTACTAGCTTTAAGCTTGCA
Organism: Vigna umbellata; assembly: GCF_029865625.1. NCBI lineage: Eukaryota > Viridiplantae > Streptophyta > Magnoliopsida > Fabales > Fabaceae > Vigna > Vigna umbellata. The sequence continues at coordinate 15,690,238 of NC_142173.1, read as the reverse complement.
CCTAGAAGTATTTTTTTTATGTTCGGTTATTATTGATATTGGTAGACATTCAGGTTAAGTAGCTTACTAATCTACATTATTCTTGTTCAAGCATTTCTTTTTAGTGTTGTTTCCGTGATGAATGTGTGGGATAGATAACTACAATGAGCATTAATCTTTTTAACTTAAGTATTGCATTTTAATAGCTTTAATTGTTTTTGGATATTTATCTTTTGCATTATTCAGTTTACTTTTTCAGTTCACTATGTTGTCTATTATGTTTGGTTTATTGTTTCCATTTATTATGTTGTTTATTCTGTTCGGCTTCTTTATCTTCCTGCATTTCCAATTTCCTCATTTTCTTTAGAGACCGTTTGGTCTCAATGTAGAACCGTTCGGTGATCTGTAGGACCGTTCGGTCTTCATGCTTTGTTCATTTATTTTAATGTTTTCAATTATGTTTGGTTGTATTTAATTTCCAGTTTTAATTTAGTTCATTTCTAATCACAAAAACACTTTCAACCCCGCTACTACGTGTTTTGTGTATGATGACAAATTTATGAACACCGAGAAACGGCGCCACAAACTTGTTTAACAATCGGCAAGTGCGACCGAATCGTATCAAGTAATAAAACAAGGTAAGACCAAGTATCGTTTTCCCAAAGGACTCACGGCCTAGTTTAGTTATATGATTTGTTGATTATTTGAAACCTGTGAACAATTTATTGTAGGTTTAAATATAAAAGACAGTAATTAAACATGTATGCATGAATTTGATCAATGGAAAAGAGGAATACAAACACTTTAATGAATTAGATGGATGAGTATGTTGTTGGGGTTATCAATTTCATCTTATCCACTCTCATATACTTTTAGGACTTCATCATTCTTTTCATCAATGCTTATGCCACTCTCTAAATCACCTTGCAAGAAGGCCTATCCTTAATTACGAGTTCATACAATTCCTAGCATTCCTAGTAATTAATTCTTAAGTGCAGAAGCTTAACGGCAACCAATATGCTATTGGGAGAAATTCCCCGGATCTAGATTTCCCCGTACGTTCCCATATCGACAAAATCAATAATCATGACAATGAATGAGTTAAACAAAGCAAGCTTTAAGCAAAGAGGAAAAATCCTAACTAATGATGAAAGAAAGCATAAGTCTTATAATAAGATGTTAAAACACAAATTCCATATACAAGAGTTTCACAAGACTACCTTGATTCCCCAACAACAATACAAGGTTTAGTTCACCATATTCATGGTGAATCTAGATGAATAATAATGAAAGAATGAAATATAGAACCCTAGAAAGATGAGGAGGTAGCCTAAGCATCCAAGATCTTCCTTCAAGGGGTGGAAAAAGTGAGTGTTTGCTTCGTCTCAGCCAAAGATACAAACCCTAGGACGTCCTAAAGCTTATATACTATTCTAAAAATACAAAAAGTGGTAATAGCGCATGATCCATTTTGCCCCCAGCTGCTGTGTTTGCCCCTCAACGGTGATTTTGGCACCTGAAAAGTGCCGCTTAGCGGTATTTTACCGCTCAACGGAACTTTTTCTATATTCTGGTTGCTTTTTCAGCATTCTTGTTGACTGGTTGACTTTTCTGGTTGACTGGTTGACTTTTCTGGTTTCTGGTTGACTTTTCAGCATTCCAATCATTCGGTACTTCAATTCTTCTTTCAAATCATTCAATTAGCCTAAAAAATCAAGGGAATCTTGCACAAAACCATTAAACTCACCTTCAACTCTATTATTCACAAAACTAAAGAAAAAATATGAGTTCAAGCTAATTTCTAAGTCTTAAAGGTTGCTTTTGGTATCAATTTTAAACATAAAAATAACGGTTTTTCAACCGTTATCACAACCCCAAACTTAAAACTTTGCTTGTCCTCAAGCAAATAAGATGTAACTCAATCTTCTTCCAATCAATACAATGGTTCACTCCATTCAAATTCCTCTTTTCAAGATAAGTAAGTACTCAGTTAAGCTCATGACAAAAACTTCAGTCAAGACATGCACATGCTTTAATGTTCACACAATCACCTAATATCCAAAAAATGCTATTTTTCATGAATGATCAATCAACTAAGCATGGATGTTCATGTGCGCATGGAATATTTCCTCACTAGGTAAAGTGTTTCACTCACACACAAGTGTATAAGAGGTAATCACTCATTCACTCTACTATCACAATGTCACATGAATCAACTTTGCCTTTCATTTTACCACAATCAAAAACATTCACAAGCATGCATCATCACAAGGACTTTTCAATGTCTTATAATGTGGCTGGGTGATGCACAAATTTATGATCACCAAAATATGATGTCACAAACTTGTTTTACAATCGGCAAGTATGACCGAATCGTTTCAAGTAATAAACTTGGTAAGACTAAGTATCGTTCTCCCAAAGGACTCACGGCCTAGTTTAGTTATGTGGTTCGTTGATTAGCTAAGACTTAAGAACAAAATAATTGGATAATACTACGCAAAAGACGAAAATAAACATGTATGCATGAGGTTGATCAATGGCTAAAACAAAAGACAAGCACTTTCAATGAAATATATTGATGAATATGTTGTTGGGGGTCAATTTCATCTTATCCACTCTCATATTTTAGGAATTCAACATTCAAGTCATCATTGTTAATGCCACTCTCTAAATTACCTTATCAAGAAGGCCTATCCCCAATTACGAGTTCATGCAATTCCTAGCATTCCTAATAATTAGTTCTTTTAGCACAGGAGCTTAACGACAACCAATATACTATTGGGAGTAATTCCCCAGATCTAGACTTCCCCGTACGTTCCCGTATCGACAAAACCAATAATCATGCATTGAATGAGTTAAACAAAGCAAGCATTGAGCAAAGAGGAAAAACCCTAACCAATGATGAAAGAAAGCATAAGTCTTAGATTAAGATGCAAGCACAAATTCCATATATGAGAGCTTCAAAAGATTACATTGATTCCCCCAACAAACATACAAGGTTTAGTTCACATATTCATGGTGAACCTAGATGAACAATAATGAAAGAATGAGGGATAAAACCCTAGAAAGGTGAAGAGGTAGCCTGAGCATCCAAGATCCTTCTTCAAAGGGGTGGAAGAGCGAGTGTTTGCTTCGTTTCTGCAAAGATACAAACCCTAGGACGTCCTAAAGCTTATATACTATTCTAAAATTACAAAAAATCTAGGCCCAAGCCCATAAGTGTGTCGCTCAGCGGTCAGTGCGTGAGTTGGTTTCTTCCCCTCAGCGGCCATTTTGCCCCTCAGCGGATCTCCCGTGACTTCCTGAGTGCCACTCAGCGGTAAACTGCCGCTGAGCAGTACTTGCGTCTTCTCCTTTTGCACTTTTTGATGTCTTTTCTGATTTCATCTCTCTCCTTCTTCACTTCTTTCACTAAATTCACCTTAAAACCTGCACAAAAACACTGAAATCAAGCATAAACCTGTCCAGCTCTCTTATTTCTGAAAATATGGATAAAAGCATGATTTCAAGCTAGTTTCTAAGTGTAAAGGTTGCTTTTTGTGTCAATTTTAAGCATGAAAATAACAGTTTTTCAGCTGTTATCACTGGGCTAACAAGAAAATTGGTTTTTCTAGATCACAAAACCCTTGAGTTAAGAGAATCATATAGACACAATCATTCTTATTTATTCCCAACTTTCTTTTGCATTGAGCTTTGTTTTTTCTTTTCTTTTCTTTTCTTTCTCTTTCTCTTTTTTTTTCTTTTCACATTCTTATTTCTTAGCTCTTAGTTCAACGCTTTCAATTTCCCTTTCATAACTTCCCAACAACCCCAAACTTGAACATTTATAAATACCAAAAAATATTTTCCACTTAACTCAAGGTAAAGCTTTTCACAAGGGTTTCCAAATTATGTTCAAGGCTACGGGTTCAAATGATGGAACACAAAGTGCTCTCTTTTAGTGGGCTAACTTTATTAATTTGGCTAATAAAAGGGTTACCAACAAATGGCCTTGATCATATGATGCAAAACAAGCAATTGATTCAATCATAGAAAACCTAGGCATAATCATTCATGCTTTCAAAGTAATAGCATTCAATCATACAAACTCTGGGGCTCAAAACCTCAGAAATAAGCTCATTCACATTCCACATGTATACATCCTGCTTAGCATCTTAATCACAATCACAACATCATGCATTTGTTCACAAAGCTTGTGAATCACCTGTATCAGCATCTAATGTGCACATCTCAACATCAATCAATATCAAAGCATCATCAGGCATTACTTATCAAACAAAAATCATAAGCAAACCATCATAACAGAAAAAGTTTCCAATTGAGTACATCAAATCCTATTCTAAAAACAAAAGTGATTGATAAAACAAATCCTGCTTTAATGCTTTGAAAAACTCAGCCCCATCAATGATGCTCTCTCCTAACCCCAAACTTAGATGGAAAACTAGTGAGAAAGTGAGAGGAGGGGAGATTTTCTAAAGAGGAATGAGAGGAAAAACGTGGAGAACCTTTGCAAAAGTGTTTAGGAGTGTGTGTGCAGAGAAGAATCTGAAAATAGAGGCCAAAGCGCGCCTTAGGGTATAAAAATACCCCAATGGGCTCGAGTTCCGCTAAGGGGCAACCTAAGCCCATTCTGCGACACTACCGCTCAGCGGCAGTTTGCCGCTCAGCGGTACTTTCGGGAAGTCCTCTTCTTCTTCCTAACTTAACCTAGGTGCCTCCTACTCATGCCCCTCACTGGTTCCCTGCAAATAAATTCTCAGATCACTTATGCAAATCCCTATCATGCAACTAAAGCAGAACAAACAAAAAAATATAATCAATCAACTGGGTTGCCTCCCAAGTAGAGCTTGTTTAATGTCACGATCCTGACCCAAAATCCTCCAGCACCCTTTAGTAGATGCAAATCTTTCTTACCAACACCCATCAGTAGTAGGTGTATACAAACATAATATCCTTCAGTAGATACTCTTCCGCCTAACATCCATTAGTAGATGTAAACCCTATAAAAAAATTATAACAAAAACAAAAATACCCAAAAGTTCAAAATTACATCACCAAACCAAAAATTAAAAGTTCTTAAATCACTGGGTTGCCTCCCAGCAAGCGCTCTTTTAACGTCACTAGCTTGACCCAATAAAGCTCAAGTTCCATCTTCTTTTTCTTCTTCTTTCTACTAAACTTCTTTAGGAATTTGATAAAACCAGGAACCTGTTGCAATGTCTCAATCATAGCAACTTTAATCTCTAATTTCTTGAAGATTTCCATAAAGCGCTCAAATTCCTTCTTCCTATGATACTTCTTTGGATGAGGAAGAGGTTTTTCATATGATTCTTTCTTTTTTTCTCTCGTCCTCTTTTTCTTTTCTCTCACTTTCTTTTTTTATTTTCTTTTTTTACTCACTTTCTTCATCTTCACACAAATTTTCTCTTCTTCTTTCTCTTCTCTCTCTTTTCTCTCTTCTTTTTCTAACTCAACTTTTTCAACATTTACACTCACTAGCACTTTACAGTCTCCCCTGGGGTTAACCTTAGTATTAGCCCCAAAATTCTTGTCAGGCCTTTCTTCCAACAACTTAGTAAGTTGACCCACTTGAATCTCCAAGCTCTTAATAGCAGCTTCAGTGCTCTTTTGAGTGGATTCAGTTGCCTGTATGAATTGCTGAAGAGTTTCTTCCATCCTTATTAATCTTTCATTAAGTATAGACATTTGTTGCCATAAGGTTGGTTGTTGTTGTTGCTTGATAAATTGCCCTTCTTGTCCAGCTTGCCCACTTTGTCCTTGAACAATGCTTGGGTGTGCTTTCCACCCTTGATTGAAGTTCCCCTGACGGTATGGAAATTGATTGGCCATGAAGTTAACATATTCTAAAGCTTCCATTGGAAAGGCACATTGACCATTGATATGATCACCACCACATAATTCACACATCTGTGGTTGAACCTGTGCAACAGTCTTTAACTCTTTTGGCCGTTATGCAAATATCTTTGTGAGATTCTCCAATTGTTGAGTTAGTATCTTGTTCTGAGCTAGCAAGGCATCATTGGATTGCAATTGTAAAACTTCTTTTTGTTGAATAGGAGCTCCTCTTTCACTGTTCAACTCATTATCATTAGTAGCCAAATTTTCAATTATTTCCATGGCTTCCTCTGGAGTCTTCCATTTGATATTGCCTCCAGCTGAGGCGTCAAGCATCATCTTGGTTTGTGAACCAAGACCTCCAAGGAAGATTAGGACTACTTCTACTTCATCAAATCCATGCGTGGGAGTCTTTCTTAATACACTTTTGTATCTATCCCATGCATGACCTAATGATTCCTCCATGCTTTGCCTGAAAGATGAGATCTCTTGCTTTCCTTTGTTGACCTTGGATTGTGGGAAGTATTTGTTCAAAAACTTTGTCACCACAGATTCCCACTTTGTAAAGCTCCCTTTTGGAAAAGAGTTCAACCAAAGCTTAGCATTGCCTCCCAATGAGAAAGGAAACAAGATAAGTTTGATTGCTTCGTCAGGCACCCCATTTATCTTCACTGTATTGCAAATTTCATTAAAAGTTGTGAGGTGCTCATATGGGCTTTCATGAGACAACCCATTGAATTGGTTACTCTTAACCAGTTGGATTAATGTCGGTTTCACCTCTATATTAGCTGCATTGACCCTTGGTCTTGCTATGCTATTGAAATGTTAAGGCGCAACTACATTAGTGTAATCTGCAAGAGTCCGTCTGACATTATTATTCTCCATCTCCTCAGTGCTATAGTAAGAACCTTGTGGTGAAGGTTGTAAAATTTCTTCCGGAGGAGGGAAAAGTTCTCTAGATGTACGAATTCTTCTCCTCTGTCTACTCTCGTCTAAGCCTTCAAGAAGAGGTTCCGAGGTTTTCTTGCTTCTAGTTCGAATTGCTTCCTGCATACACAAGAAAACATGTCCCTAGAAAAATTTGTTAGCATAAAAAGATAAAGAAGAAGATATAAAATCAGAGATAAGAAGATAAAATAAAAATAAAAATAAAATAAAATAAAAGAAAATAGAAAAAATAAAAACAGAAAATAAAATAAAATAAAATAAAATAAAAACCGAAAAAAAATAAAAACAAAAAATAAAATAAAATAAAATAAAAACCGAAAAAAATAAAAACAGAAATTCAAATTTCACAATTCAAAATTCAAGTAAAAAATAATCAATAATCACTCAAATAAACTAGTTAAACCACGAGTCCCCCGCAACGGCGCCAAAAACTTGAAAACAAATTTATGAACACCGAGAAATGGTGCCACAAATTCCATATACGAGTTAAACAAAATCAATAATCATGGCAATGAATGAGTTAAACAAAGCAAGCTTTAAGCAAAGAGGAAAAACCTTAACTAATGATGAAAGAAAGCATAAGTCTTAAAATAAGATGTTAAAACACAAATTCCATATACGAGAGTTTCACAACACTACATTGATTCCCCAACAACAATACAAGGTTTAGTTCACCATATTCATGGTGAATCTAGATGAGTAATAATGAAAGAATGAAAGATAGAACCCTAGAAAGATGAGGAGGTAGCCTGAGCATCCAAGATCTTCCTTCAAGGGGTGGAAAAAGTGAGTGTTTGCTTCGTCTCAGCCAAAGATACAAACCCTAGGACGTCCTAAAGCTTATATACTATTCTAAAAATATAGAAAATTAGGCCCAAGCCCATAAAAGTAACAAAACATCGGTCCAAGCCCACTTAGAATGGCGCTCAGCGGTATTTTACCGTTGAGCGGTAATAGCGCATGATCCATTTTGCCCCCAACTGCTGTTTTTGCCCCTCAGCGGTGATTTTGGCACCTGAAAAGTGACGCTCAGCGGAACTTTTTCTTTATTCTGGTTGACTTTTCAGCATTCTGGTTGACTGTTTGACTTTTCTGGTTGACTGGTTGACTTTTCTGGTTGATTGGTTGACTTTTCTAGTTTCTGGTTGACTTTTCAGCATTCTAATCTTTCGGTGCTTCAATTCTTCTTTCTAATCATTCAATTAGCCTACAAAATCAAGGGAATCTTGCACAAAACCATTAAATTCACCTTCAACTCTCTTATTCACAAAACTAAAGCAAAAATATGAGTTCAAGCTAATTTCTAAGTCTTAAAGGTTGCTTTTGGTATCAATTTTAAGCATAAAAATAATCGTTTTTCAACCGTTATCAGCGTAAGCCTCGAATCACATTTGGTCGTTGAGAGACGACCTAGGAGTCACTTGCTAGCACTATACTGCATTTTTCATGCACATCAAATTTGTATGGGGTGTGACACCCATCAATTTGACCTCAAGACCACCAATCTTCTTTAGCATAGATAGGGGCATCAGATTGATGCTAGCCCCTAAGTCAACTAGAGTCTTCCCTATATCATGATTCCCAATAGTGCAAGGGATGGTGATACTCCCTAGATCTTTGAATTTTGGAGGGAGAGTCTTCTGCATAATGGCATTGCAATTACCTTGCACTTCAATTGTTTCTTCATCTAGATATTTCTTCTTTTTAGTGAGAAATTGTTTCAAGCATTTAACATAAGAAGGAATTTGTTGCAGTGCTTCAATCAAAGGTATAATAATCTCAAATTTCTTGAAGGTATCCATGAAACGCCCAAATTGCTTCTTTGTTTCCTTCCTTGAATAACTTTTTGGGTAAGGAAGGGGTTTCTCAATTATTATTCCCCTTTTTCTCTCTTCTTCTTTCTTTTTCTGCCCCTCATCATTCTCACCTTCATTCTTTTTCTCAGCCTCTTCTTTTCTCTCTTCATTCATCTATTCTTTTTCACTCAGCTCATCTTTCTCTTTTCTCTCATTTAACATCTTGCCACATCGAGTCATAATGGCATTACACTCCTCCTTAGGGTTATCTTCAGTATTAACCCTAAAATTCTTCTCAGATTTCTTCTCGAACTTAGCTAATTGACCAACATGTAACTCCAAATTTCTAATGGCAGCTTTTGTGCTTTTATGATTGGAGATGGACACTTGCATGAACTATTGAAGTGTGTCCTCTAGCTTTGTAGTCCTATTAGATAAGAAGGTTTGTGGTTGCCATTGCTGTTGTGGTGGTCTATTGAATTGTCCAGCTAGCCCTTGACCCATGCTTGGGTGAGGTTTCCACCCTTAGTTATAGTTACTTGGGCGGCCCTGATTACCCATAAAATTGACTTCTTCTTACGTATTGGCTTGCATAGCACACTGTCCATTGATATGATCTCTACCACATAGCTCACAAAGTTGATGTTGAGTGATAACAGTTGAAAAACTGTTATTTTCATGCTTAAAATTGATCCTAAAAACAACCTTTAACACTTAGAAACTAGCTTGAAATCATGCTTTTGGTCATATTTTTAGAAATAAGAGAGCTGGACAGGTTTATGCTTGATTTCAGTGTTTTTATGCAGGTTTTAAGGTGAATTTGGTGAAAGAAGTGAAAAAGCATAGGATGGAATCAGAAAAGACCTAAAAAAGTGCAAAAGGAGAAGTCTCAACTACCGCTCAGCGGCAGTTTACCGCTCAGCGACACTCAGGAAACCACGTTGGCTTCACTGAGGGGTGAAAATGCTGCTAAGGGGAAGAAACAACTCACGCACTTACCGCTGAGCGGTAGTTTACCGCTGAATGGCACTATTTTGGGCTTGGGCCTAATTTTCTGTATATTTTAGAATAGTATATAAGCTTTAGGACGTCCTAGGGTTTGTATCTTTGGCTGGGAGGAAGCAGAAACACATTTTTCACCCCTTGGGGGTAGATTGGGATATGGTGACGACTCTCCTCTTCTCTTTATAGGGTTTTTCTATCTCTTCCATTCTTTCATTATTGTTCATCTAGTTTCACCATGAATATGGTGAACTAAACCTTGTATTGTTGTTGGGGAATCAATTTAGTCTTGTGAAACTCTCATATATGGAATTTGTGTCAACATCTTATTTTAAGATACATGCTTTCTTTTATCATTAGTTAGGGTTTTTCCTCTTTGCTTAAAGCTTGCGTTGTTTAACTCATTCAATGTCATGATTATTGAATTTGTCGATATGGGAACGTACGGGAAAATCTAGATTCGGGGAATTTCTCCCAATAGGATATTGGTTGTCGTTAAGCTTCTGCGCTTCAGAATTAATTATTAGGAATAATAGGAATTGTATGAACTCGTAATTAAGGATAGGCCTTCTTGCAAGGTGATTTAGAGAGTGGCATTAACATTGATGAAAAGAATGATGAATTCCTAAATGTATATGACAGTGGATAAGATGAAATTGATAACCCCAACAACATACTCATCCATCTAATTCATTAAAGTGTTTGTATTCCTCTTTTCCATTGATCAAATTCATGCATACATGTTTAATTATTGTCTTCTGCATTTAAAACCTACAATCAATTGTTAACAAGTCTTAAATAATCAACAATTCATATAACTAACTAGGTCGGGAGTCCTTTGGGAGAACGATACTTGGTCTTACCAAGTTTATTACTTGATAAGATTCGGTCACACTTGCCGAGGGTTAAACAAGTTTTTGGCGCCGTTTTTTGGTGTTCATAAATTTGTCATCAAATTTTGGACGCCTTGTCGGGGACTCGTGGTTTAACTAGTTTATTTGTGTGATTATTGATTATCTTTGACTTGAATTTTGAATTTTGAAATTTGAATTCCTTTTTTGTCTGTTTTTATTTTTCAGTTTTTATTTTAATTTATTTTCTGTTTATTTTATTTTATTTTCTAGTTTTATTTTTTCGGTTATTATTTTATTTTATTTTTCTGTTTTTATTTTTTTTGTTTTCTGTTTTTGTTTTCTGTTTTTATTTGCTGTTTTTATTTTTTATGTTTTTATTTTATCTTCTTATATCTGATTTTATATCTTCTTCTCTATCTTTTTGTGCTAACAAATTTTTCTATGGACTTGTTTTCTTGTGTATGCAGGAAGCAATTCGAACTAGAAGCAAGAAATCCTCGGAACCTCTTCTTGAAGGCTTAGACGAGAGTAGACGGAGGAGAAGAATCCGTACATCTAGAGAATTTTTCCCTCCTCCAGAAGATCTCTTACAACCATCACCACAAGGTTCTAACCATAACATTGAGGAGATGGAGAATAATGTCAGACGGACTCTTGCATATTACACTAATGTAGTTGCGCCTCAGCATTTCAATAGCATACCAAGACCAAGGGTCAATGCAGCTAATATGGAGGTGAAACCGACATTAATCCAACTGGCTAAGAGTAACCAATTCAATGGGTTGTCTCATGAAAGCCCATATGAGCACCTCCCAACTTTTAATGAAATTTGAAATATAGTGAAGATAAATGGGGTGTCTGACGAAGCAATCAAACTTATCTTGTTTCCTTTCTCATTGGGAGGCAATGTTAAGCTTTGGTTGAACTCTTTTCCAGAAGGGAGCTTTACAGAGTGGGAAGCTGTGGTGATAAAGTTTTTGAACAAATACTTCCCACAATCCAAGGTCAACAAAGGAAAGCAAGAGATCTCATCTTTCAGGCAAGGCATGGAGGAATCACTAGGTCATGCATGGTAAAGGTACAAAAGCCTATTAAGAAAGACTCCCACACATGGATTTGACGAGGTAGAAGTAGTCCTAATCTTCCTTGGAGGTAGAAGTAGTTCACAAACCAAGATGATGCTTGACGCCTCAGCTGGAGGCAATATCAAATGGAAGACTCCAGAGGAAGCTACGGAAATAATTCAAAACATGGCTACTAATGATAATGAGCTTAACAGTGGAAGAGGAGCTCCTATTCAACAAAAAGGAGATCTATAGTTGCAATCCAATGATGCCTTGCTAGCTCAGAACAAGATATTAACTCAACAATTGGAGAATCTCACAAAGGCACTTGCACAACTGCCAAAAGAGTTAAAGACTATTGCACAGGTTCAATCACAAATGTGTGGGATATTTAAGACTTAAGAACGAAATAAGTGGAGTTTAATATGCAAAACAGAAAATAAACATGTATGCATGAATTTTGATCAATGGATAAAATAAAATACAAACACTTCAATGAATTATATGGATGAGTAAGTTGTTGGGGTTATCAATTTCATCTTATCCACTCTCATATGCTTTAGGAATTCAACATTCTTTTCATCAATTGTTAATGCCACTCTCTAAATCACCTTGACAAGAAGGCCTATCCTTAATTACAAGTTCATACAATTCCTAGCATTCCTAGTAATTAGTTCTTAAGTGCAGGAGCTTAACGGCAACCAATATACTATTGGGAGAAATTCCCCGGATCTAGATTTCCTCGTACGTTCCCGTATCGACAAAATCAATAATCATGCATTGAATGAGTTAAACAAAGCAAGCATTGAGCAAAGAGGAAAAACCCTAACTAATGATGAAGGAAAGCATAGGTCTTAAAATAAGATGTAAAAACAAATTCCATGTATGAGAGTTTCACAAGACTACATTGATTCCCCAACAACAATACAAGCTTTAGTTCACCATATTCATGGTGAAACTAGATGAATAATAATGAAAGAATGAAAGATAAAACCCTAAAAAGGTGAAGAGGTAGCCTGAGCATCCAAGATCCTCCTTCAAAGGGGTGGAAGAGAGAGTATTTGCTTCGTTTCTGCCAAAGATACAAACCCTAGGACGTCCTAAAGCTTATATACTATTCTAAAATTACAAAAAATTTAGGCCCAAGCCCATAAGTGTGCCGCTCAGCGGTAAAGTGTCGTTCAGAGGTAAGTGCGTGAGTTGGTTTCTTCCGCTCAGCGGCCATTTTGCCCCTCAGCGGATCCACTGTGATCTCTTGAGTGCCGCTCAGCGGTAAACTGCCGCTCAGCGGTAAGCTGCCGCTCAGCGGCAGTTGCGGCTTCTCCTTTTGCACTTTTTGGTGTCTTTTCTGATTCCATCTCTCTCCTTCTTCACTTCTTTCACTAAATTCACCTTAAAACCTGCACAAAAACACTGAAATCAAGCATAAACCTGTCTAGCTCTCTTATTTATGAAAATATGAATAAAAGCATGATTTCAAGCTAGTTTCTAAGTGTTAAAGGTTGCTTTTAGTATCAATTTTAAGCATGAAAATAACAGTTTTTCAACTGTTATCAGTGACCATATTTTTAGCAAAATGATGAAGATGAAGTTTTGATGATGTCCAAATCAAGTCAAGAACAATCAAGACTCATGAAGAATGATCTTTGAAGACTTGTAACTTTTGTAATAACTGTATGAACATAGGAAGGGGTGTTAATCGATTAGCAAGGGGTGTTAATCGATTAGCAAGGGGTGTTAATCGATTAGCGCTAATCGATTAGCAGAGGGTGTTAATCGATTAGCAAGGTGACCGTTTGAAAAACTAGCCGTTTTTAGAGCCGTTGGACTATCCGTTGGTGCGTTAATCGATTAGCAACTTAAGATAATCGATTAACACAGTCAGAAAGGCTGAAAACGAAAAATGGAAGAGCCTTTGGATGAGTCTATAAATAGACTCTCATTTCCTCTCAAGTGCAACAATCAAGCAAGAGAGAAACTCTTCCCTTGTGCTCAAATACTTAGAAACTCTTGAGAATTGTGTGCTCTTGCTCAGCTAAGGAAACTCTGTCTGTAGAGTTGGTGAAAGACTGCTACGGTGATAGAGGAATAGCTGGTTCATCCTTCGTGAAGTATTCGGAGGAAGTGTTTCATCCTTCGTGAAGTATTCGGAGGAAGTGTTTCATCCTTTGTGAAGATTCAAAGGAGGTGTTGGTTCATCCTTCGTGAAGTATTCGGAGGAAGTGTTTCATCCTTTGTGAAGATTCAAAGGAGGTGTTGGTTCATCTCTTGTGGCATCAAGAGAGGTGTTTTCTAAACTCTTACAAATTGTATCTGTGTGATTGTAGTTTGTAATTGTTTTGTGATTAGTGAATTGTTTATCTTGTTTTGAGATAAGCGACTGGACATAGGATTGGTAAGATCCGAACCAGGATAAAATCATCTGTGCAAATTTCTCTCAACCTTACTCTATTTAATTGTTATCATTAATTGCTAAGTAAGTTTAATTGAGTAGAAATTTTTAAGGCACACGTTTTTAGTAAGAACCAATTCACCCCCCCCCCTCTTGGTTTGTTGTTCCACGCTAACCCATCCGCTGCAGCCGCTCTGACAGTTTGAAACACCTATTGATGGGTGTTGGTGGATTTTGGGTCAGGCTCGTGACGTTAAACAAGCGCTACCTGGGAGGCAACCCAGTTGATTGATTGTTTTTGTTTGTTTTATTTTAGTTAGGGTTTGCATAAGTATTTTAAGCATTGAATTGCAGGGAACCAGTGAGGGGCATGTCTAGGAGGCACATAGGTTAAGAAAAGAAGGAGAAGAGCACATCACGAAAGTGCCGCTGAGCGGTACTCTCGCAGAATGGGCTTTAGTTCCCCTTAGCGGGACCCGAGCCCATTAGGGTATTTTTAAACCCTAAGCTGCGCAATTGCTCATTCTTTCAGGCTCTTCTCTGCACAAACACTCTCACATACCTTTTCAAAGGTTCTCCACATCTTTTCCCTCTTCCCTCTTGAGAAAATCTCTCTTCCACTCACTTGCTCACTAGTTTTGCATCTAAGTTTGGGGTTGGGAGAGAGCATCATTGAAGGGGCTGATTTCTTCATTGTGGTACTAATGCTTAACAATGTATCTTTTGGTTTTGTGAATTATGTTTGGTGCAGGGATGGCCTCCTCATCGGGCAAAAAGAATCAAGACTATAAGATCCAAGAAGAGGATGACACAGATGATAGCTCAGATTGATGAGGAGATTGAGATAGCATTTACTGATGAATGTTATCATAACTAGAGCAGAACTTATGCTTTTGTTTGGTTTAGTGTTCTGAACTTATTTACTTTTGTTTTAGACTACGGTTTGATGTACTCAATTGGAAACTTTGTCTGTTATGATGGTTTGCTATTAACTGTGATGGTTTGATAAGTAATGCTTGATGATGCTTATTGATTGATCGATGTTGAGATGATGTGCACATTAAAATGCTTATACAGGTGATTCACAAGCTTTGTGAACAAATGCAGGATATCATGATTGTGGTTTTGAGATTAAGCAGGATGTGTATGTCAAATGTGAATGAGCTTATATGTGAGGTTTTGAACTCCAGAGTTGTTATGTTTGTATGCTATTACTTTGAAAGCATGAATGACTTTGCCAGGTTTTCTATGATTGAATTAATTGCTTGTTTTGCATCATGTGATCAAGGCCATTTGTTGGAACCCTTTTTATTGGCCAAATTCATAAAGTTAGCCCACTAAAAGAGAACACTTTGTGTTCTATCCTTTGAACCCTTAGCCTTGAACATACACTGAAAACCCTTGATTGAAAATCTTTACCTTGAGTTAAGTAGAAGATATTGTGTGGTATTGATAAATGTTCAAGTTTGGGGTTGTGGGGAAAACATGAAAAAGGAAAAGCATTGAGCTAAGAGCTAAAAATTAAGAATATGCAAAGAAAAAGAAAAAGAGAAAGAAAAGAAAAGAAAAGAAGAAGCAAAGCTCAATGCAAAAGAAAGTTGTGAATGAATAAGAATAATTGTGTTGTTATGATTCTCTTAACTCAAGGATTTTGTGATCCAGAAAAACCAATTTTCTTGTTAGCCCAGCCACATTATAAGCCATTGAAAAGTCCTTGTGATGATGCATGCTTGTGAATGTTTTTGATTGTGGTAAAATGAAAGGCAAAGTTGATTCATGTGACATTGTGATAGTAGAGTGAATGAGTGATTACCTCTTAAACACTTGTGTGTGAGTGAAACACTGTACCTAGTGAGGAAATATTCCATGAACACATGAACATCCATGCTTAATTGATTGATCATTCATGAAAAATAGCATTTATTGGAATTTAAATGATTTTGTGAACACTAAAGCATGTGCACATCTTGATTGAACTCTTGGTCATAAGTTTGATTGAAGCTTTTACTTATCTTGAAAAAGAGGATTTTTGAATGAGTGAACCATCATATGAATTGGTTGAAGATTGAGTTACATTTTGTTTGCTTGAGGACAAGCAAAGTTCTAAGTTTGGGGTTGTGATAACAGTTGAAAAACTGTTATTTTCATGCTTAAAGTTGACACAAAAAGCAACCTTTACACTTAGAAACTAGCTTGAAATCATGCTTTTATCCATATTTTTAGAAAAAAGAGAGCTGGACAGGTTTATGCTTGATTTTAGTGTTTTTGTGCAGGTTTTAAGGTGAATTTAGTGAAAGAAGTGAAGAAGGAGAGAGATGGAATCAGAAAAGACATCAAAAAGTGCAAAAGGAGAAGCTGAAGTTACCGCTCAGCGGCAGTTTACCGCTGAGCGGCACTCAAGAGACCACAGTGGATCCGCTGAGGGGAAAAATGGCCGCTGAGGGGAAGAAACTACTCATGCACTTACTGCTGAGCGGTACTTTACCGCTGAGCGGCACACTTATGGGCTTGGGCCTGAATTTTCTGTAATTTTAGAATAGTATATAAGCTTTAGGACGTCCTAGGGTTTGTATCTTTGGCAAAGACGAAGCAAACACTCTCTCTTCCACCCCTTTGAAGGAGGATCTTGGATGCTCAGGCTACCTCTTCACCTTTCTAGGGTTTTATCTTTCATTCTTTCATTATTGTTCATCTAGTTTCACCATGAATATGGTGAACTAAACCTTGTATGTTTGTTGGGGAATCAATGTAATCTTTTGAAGCTCTCATATATGGAATTTGTGCTTGCATCTTAATCTAAGATTTATTCTTTCTTTCATCATTAGTTAGGGTTTTTCCTCTTTGCTCAAAGCTTGGTTTGTTTAACTCATTCAATGCATGATTATTGATTTTGTCGATACGGGAACGTACGGGGAAGTCTAGATCCGGGGAATTACTCCCAATATTGTATTGGTTGTCGTTAAGCTCCTATGCTAAAAGAACTAATTACTAGGAATGCTAGGAATTGTATGAACTCGTAGTTGGGGATAGGCCTTCTTGACAAGGTAATTTAGAGAGTGGCATTAATAATGATGACTTGAATGTCGAATTCCTAAAATATATGAGAGTGGATAAGATGAAATTGACCCCCAACAACATATTCATATATATATTTCATTGAAAGTGCTTGTCTTTTGCTTTTGCCATTGATCAAAACCTCATGCATACTTGTTTATTTTCATCTTTTGCATAATACAATCCAATTATTTCGTCCTTAAGTCTTAGCTAATCAAAGAATCACATAACTAAACTAGGCCGTGAGTCCTTTGGAAGAACGATACTTGGTCTTACCGAGTTTATTACTTGAAACGATTCGGTCATACTTGCCGATTGTTCAACAAGTTTGTGACATCATATTTTGGTGATCATAAATTTGTCCATCAGGATGTATGATACACCTCCAGCTCACAGGTGGACTATGGAGGAATTCCATAATGTGGTAGCTTGGCCAGAGGAACCGATGCAAGGAGGAGGAGCTGAAGCAGCTGAAGCCTCAGTTAGGGAGATGGAAGAAGATGAAGCTGATGTTGATGATGCATTTGAAGATGATGAAGATGAGGAAGAAGAGGAAGATACAGATGACAGCTCAGAGTGATGAGGAGCTGAGATAGCATTTACTGATGAATGCTATCATATGCTTATGCTTTTGTTGGTTTAAGTGTTCTGAACTTATTTATTTTTGTTTTAGATTAGGGTTGATGTACTCTATTGGAAACCTGGTTTGTTATGATGGTTTGCTATTGACTGTGATTGTGTGATAAGTAATGCTTGATGATGATTATTGATTGATTGATGTTGAGATAGATGTGCACATTAAATGCTTATACAGGTGATTCACAAGCTTTGTGAACAAATGCATGATGTTGTGATTGTGATTGTGAGATTAAGCAGGATGTGTATGTCAAATGTGAATGAGCTTATATGTGAGGTTTTGAGCTCCAGAGTTGTTATGATTGAATGTTATCACTTTGAAAGCATGAATGATTTTGCCCAGGTTTTCTATGATTGAATCAATTGCTTGTTTTGCATCATATGATCAAGGTCATTTGTTGGTAACCCTTTTTATTGGCCAAATTCATAAAATTAGCCCACTAAAAAGAGAACACTTTGTGTTCTATCCTTTGAACCCTTAGCCTTGAACATAAATTAAAAACCCTTGTTGAAAAGTTTTACCTTGAGTTAAGTAGAAAATCATGTGTGGTATTGTTAAATGTTCAAGTTTGGGGTTGTTGGGAAAGCATGAAAAAGGAAAAGCATTGAGCTAAGAGCTAAGAATTAAGAATATGCAAAGAAAAAGAAAAAGAAAAGAA
This sequence comes from Vigna umbellata, assembly GCF_029865625.1. Classification (NCBI taxonomy): domain Eukaryota; kingdom Viridiplantae; phylum Streptophyta; class Magnoliopsida; order Fabales; family Fabaceae; genus Vigna; species Vigna umbellata. The sequence goes on along the minus strand of NC_142173.1, from coordinate 15,671,998 downwards.
AAGCAAAGGTCAATGCAAAAGAAAGTTGGGAAAAATAAGAATAATTGTGTTGTTATGATTCTCTTAACTCAAGGATTTTGTGATCCAGAAAAACAAATTTTCTTGTAGCCCAGCCACATTATAAGCCATTGAAAAGTCCTTGTGATGATGCATGCTTGTGAATGTTTTTGATTGTGGTTAAATGAAAGGCAAAGTTGATTCATGTGACATTGTGATAGTAGAGTGAATGAGTGATTACCTCTTATACACTTGTGTGTGAGTGAAACACTTTACCTAGTGAGGAAATATTCCATGAGCACATGAACATCCATGCTTAATTGATTGATCATTCATGAAAAATAGCATTTGTTGGAATTTAAATGACTTTGTGAACACTAAAGCATGTGCACATCTTGATTGAACTCTTGGTCATAAGTTTGATTGAAGTCTTTACTTATCTTGAAAAGAAGATTTTTGAATGAGTGAACCATCATATGAATTGGTAGAAGATTGAGTTACATCTTGTTTGCTTGAGGACAAGCAAAGTTCTAAGTTTGGGGTTGTGATAACAGTTGAAAAACTGTTATTTTCATGCTTAAAATTGATACTAAAAGCAACCTTTAACACTTAGAAACTAGCTTGAAATCATGCCTTTATTCATATTTTCAGAAATAAGAGAGCTGGACAGGTTTATGCTTGATTTCAGTGTTTTTGTGCAGGTTTTAAGGTGAATTTAGTGAAAGAAGTGAAGAAGGAGAGAGATGGAATCAGAAAAGACACCAAAAAGTGCAAAAGGAGAAGCCGCAACTGCCGCTCAGCGGCAGTTTACCGCTAAGCGGCACTCAGGAGTTCACGGGGGATCCGCTGAGGGGCAAAATGGCCGCTGAGGGGAAGAAACCAACTCACGCACTTACCGCTGAGCGGCTGATAACAGTTGAAAAACTGTTATTTTCATGCTTAAAGTTGATACTAAAAGCAACCTTTAGACTTAGAAACTAGCTTGAAATCATGCCTTTTGTTTATATTTTCAGAAATAAGAGAGCTGGACAGGTTTATGCTTGATTTAAGTGTTTTTGTGCAGGTTTTGAGGTGAATTTGGTGAAAGAAGTGAAGAATAAGAGAGAGGACATTAGAAAAGACAAGAAAGAGTGCAAAAAGGAGAAGTCGAAGGCACCGCTCAGCGGCAAACTACCGCTGAGCGGCACTCAAGAGGTGACGTTGGAACCGCTGAGGGGCAAAATGGCCGCTGAGGGGAAGAAAGAAGACGCGCAATCACCGCTGAGCGGTAAATACCGCTGAGCGGCACTTTTTGGGCTTGGACTTTTGTAATCTTTTGTAACTCTAGATTAGTATATAAGGGCTTGCACGTCCTATAGTTAGGCATCTTTGGCAGAAACGAGGCAAACACTCTCTCTTTCACCCCTTTGAAGGAGGATCTTGGATGCTAAGGCTACCTCTTCCACTTTATTGGGTTTATTCTTTCATACTTTCATTGTTATTCATCTAGGTTCACCATGAATATGGTGAACTAAACCTTGTATGTTTGTTGGGGAATCAAAGTAATCTCTTGAAGCTCTCATATATGGATTTGTTGAGTACATCTTTGAATTAAGACATATGCTTTCTTTCATCATTAGTTAGGGTTTTTCCTCTTTGCTCAATGCTTGCATTGTTTAACTCATTCTAATGCATGATTATTGGTTTTGTTGATACGGACACGTACGGGGAAATCTAGATCCGGGGAATTTCTCCCAATATTATACTGACAATATTATATTGGTTGCCTTTAAGCTCCTGCACTCATGAACTAATCATTAGGAATGCTAGGAATTGTATGAACTATTTGATTAGGGAGAAGCCATCTAGAATGGTACATTAGAGAGTGGCATTAACAATGATGATTTGAATGTTGAATTCCTAAAATATATGAGAGTGGATGAGATGAAATTGACCCCCAACAACATATTCATTCATATATTTCCTTGAAAGTGTTTATCTTTTGTCTTTGTCATTGATCAATTCATGCATACATATTTAATTTTCGTCTTTGCATATTAAACTTCAATTATTGTGTTCTTAAGTTTTAGCTAATCAACAAATCACATAACTAAACTAGGCCGTGAGTCCTTTGGGAGAACGATACTTGGTCTTACCAAGTTTATTACTTGAAACGATTCGGTCATACTTTTCGATTGTGAAACAAGTTTGTGACATCATATTTTGGTGCTTACAAATTTGTCCATCAAGTTTTTGGTGCCGTTGCCGGGGACTCGTGGTTTAACTGGTTAATTTGTGTGATTATTGATTATCTTTGACTTATTTTTTTTATTTTTAATTTAAATTTCGAATTTTTATTTTATCTTATTTTATTTTTCTGTTTATATTTTTCAGTTTGTATTTTATTTGATTTTATTTTTATTTTTTTTGTTTTCTGTTTTTCTGTTTTCTGTTTTTATTTTCTGTTTTTTATTTTTCGGTTTTTATTTGATTTTATTTTATCTTTTTAGATTAGATTTTATTTTATTTTATTAGATTTTATTTTATCTTTTAGGTTAGATTAGATTTTATTTTATTTTATCTTTTAGGTTAGATTAGATTTTATTTTATTTTATCTTTTAGGTTAGGTTAGATTTTATTTTATTTTATTTTATTTTATTCTATCTTATTCTATCTTATCTTCTGAATCTTTTATCTTTTGAATCTATATCTTCTTCTCTATCTTTTTGTGCTAACAAATATTTTCTAGAGTTTTGTGCCTAATGTTTGCAGGATGCAATTCGAACAAGAATTTAATAGGCACTCAATTCTACTAAGGTAATTTCAATCACTGGTGGGATCTCACTCAAGCATGGATGATGATCAATTTTGGCAAGCTGTCGAACAATTTAAGAATCTACCACCACAACAAAGGCAGAAAAAACCCTCTCTATCGGGAAGAAGGATAACGTTGGAGGAGGCAGTTCAACAGTACATACAGATACCTGATCGTCATCACAAAACCACTCAAGCTGCCGAAGAATTTGATAGGCTGCCACCACAACAATGGCAGCAACAACCCTCTCCATCAGTAAATTTGGATGACACCCAACAATTTTTGAAAAATTTGGAGATGCACCTTAGTTTCATTAGTCAAAAATTGAATGTTAAGGTTAATACTGAAGTTAACCTTAAGGAGGAAGGTCAAGTCATTGTCACTGAAAGTGACAAGATTTTTGCTGAGAAAGAAATAGAGAGAGATGAGGAAAAGATAGAGAGAGAAGAAAAAGAAGAGTTGAGTGAGAAAGATAAAGATGAAGAAAAAGAAAAAGAATTGGTTGAGAGAAAAGAGAGAAAAAAAATTTGTGTGAAGATAAAGAAGTTGAGGAGAAAAAGAGAAAGGAAGAAAAAAATAAAAGAAGAGAAAAAGAGAAAATTTAGGGAGAGAAAAAGGAAGAAAAAGAAGATGAGAGGAAAGAAGAAGAAATCACATGAAAAATCACATCCTCATCTAAAGAAGAATAATAGGAAGGAAAAGAAATTTAAGTGCTCTATGGAAATCTTCAAGAAATTGGAGATTAAAGTTCCTATGATTGAGACACTGCAACAGATTCCTGGTTTGATCAAATTTCTAAAGAAGTTCAGTAGAAAGAAGAAGAAAAAGAAGAAGGAACTTGAACTTTACTGGGTCAAGCTAATGACATTAAAAGAGCGCTTGCTGGGAGGCAACCCAGTGGATTTAAAAACTTTTGATTTGGTTTTGTAACTTTTAAATTGTGGACATTATTCTGTAAATATTTTTGTTGGATCCAGCATCTACTGAAGGATGCTAGGTGGTTAAGCATCTACTGAAGGATGCTAGGTTTGTAACACCTACTGATGGGTGTTGGTGAGAAAATTTTGCACCTACTGATGGGTGCTGGTAAGTTGGAAACACCTACTGATGGGTGTTGGTGGAATTTGGGTCAGGCTCGTGACGTTAAACAAGCGCTACCTGGGAGGCAACCCAGTTGATTGATTGTTTTCTGTTTGTTTATTTTTAGGATTTGCATAAGCATTTTTAACATTGAATTGCAGGGAACCTATGAGGGGTATGCTAGGAAGGCACGTAGGTCAAGAAAAGAAGGAGAAGGGCACATCACGAAAGTGCCGCTGAGCGGAAATTACCGCTGAGCGGTACTATCGCAGATGGGCTTAAGTTCCCCTTAGCGGAACCCGAGCCCATTGGGGTATTTTTAAACCCTAAGCTGCGCGTTTTTATATTCTTTCAAGCTCTTCTCTGCACTAAGACTCCCACATATCTTCTCTTAGGTTTCCCACATCTTTTTACTCTTCCCTCTTTAGAAAATTTCTCTTCCACTCACTTTTTCACTAGTGTGCCATCAAAGTTTGGGGTTGGAAGAGAGCATTCTAGTTTGAAGGCATTCTCATTGCATCTAGTATCTCCACCCAGTAAGTAAAATGCATTTTGTTCATTCTAGGGTTCTTGAATTTGAATGTGATTGTCAAAGCATGAATATTTAGGGGTTTTGATTTCTATGCATGATTTGATGATATATTTGATTTTTGAACCGATTAAACTGCATGATTATGAACTGGAAAACTGAAAATTGCATTTGGGTGGAGTTAGGGAAGCTTTGAAACTGATTTTTCAAAAATCTGCAGAGTTACCGCTGAGGGGTAAATTACCGCTGAGCGGCACTCTGCCAGATTTGGTTTTTTCTGATTTTTGCGTGTTGGAATGTGGCGCTGGTGGCGCTGAGGGGAAATTCTGGCCCTCAGCGGTGGTTTAGCTTCGACAGGAGTTATGTTCTATGTTTTACTAATGATTAACATCATGTTCTGTGGTTTTGGATTTATGTTTGAATGCAGGAATGGCATCCTCTTCAGGAAAGAGATTGAAAACCATGGCAACCAAGAGAAAGGAAAAGGAACCAGAGCAGCCCCATAATGGCAGGTTCCTCTCTAGGAAACATGAGAAGCACTTTAGGGTGGTTCAGGACAGGAGACTTCTAATGGAGAGAAAGGTTGGAATGATACCTAACTTTGCTCCTCAATTTGGAGAGCAAGTGTTAGGGAATGATTGGGGAAAGCTAGCCACTTATCCAGCACCTGCCAACATAGCTGTGGTGAAGGAATTCTACACCAATGCAAAGAAGATTGGTGATTATCCAGCTGAGAATTATTTGGGCTATGTTAGAGGCCATGCTATCAGGTATGATCCTGACTCCATCAATAACTTTCTGGATACTGTGTGGGCTGGTGAGCAATGCCAGTTTGCTCTTAGCATGGAGGAAGGTGCTGACTTTGAGGATGTTGAGAGAGTATTGTGCATACCTGGAGGGCACTTCCAAAGGAATAGATCTGGCTCAGTGGTTAATATTAGGAGGACAGATTTGACTCCTCTTGCAAAGTATTGGATGGCATTTTCTCATGCCAACATTCAGCCATGTTCACATGTGTCAGATATTACTCTCAGCAGGGCACTCTTCATCTACTGTGCTATCAGAAACTTGAATGTTAATATTGGGCAGGTGATAGCTGATGAGATTAGTGTGTGTGCTAACACTTCAAACAACAAAGCACCACTGGGACATCCTTCTTTGATCACTCACCTTTGCAAGCTAGCTGGGGTGGACACTTCTGTTCCACCATTTGAGAGGCCAAGAAAAGCTATAGATGAGGCCTATTACAGACAGTACTGTGGAGGTGAGGAGGCAGCCCAGCCAGTGCCACCACGCCAGGCTCGTAGAGAGAGAAGGCCAGCACAGAGCAGGACTTCTGCTGATACTCATGAGGCAGAACCATTCCAGATGAGGGACATGTATATGTCTCTTATAGGTGCTCAGTTGCAGTCCATCCACAGAGGGCAGGTGGCCACGGCTGAGATGATAGTGGGGATGTATGATACCCCTCCAGCACACAGGTGGACTATGGATGAATTCCATAATGTGGTAGCTTGGCCAGAAGAACCATGGCATGGAGGAGCTGAAGCAGCTGAAGCTTCAGCCCGAGACATGGATGAAGATGAAGTTGAGGAGGAGGATGCGTTTGATGATGATGATGATGAGGAAGAAGAGGAAGATACAGAGGACAGTTCAGACTGATGAGGAGCTGAGATAGCATTTACTGATGAATGCTATCATATGATTATGCTTTTGTGGTTTAAGTTTTCTGAACTTATTTGTTTTTGTTTTTAGATTAGGGTTTGATGTACTCTATTGAACACCTGGTTTGTTATGATGGTTTGCTATTAACTGTGATTGTTGATAACAGTTGAAAAACTGTTATTTTCATGCTTAAAAGTGATACTAAAAGCAACCTTTAGACTTAGAAACTAGCTTGAAATCATGCATTTTGTTTATATTTTCAGAAATAAGAGAGCTGGACAGGTTTATGCTTGATTTGAGTGTTTTTGTGCAGGTTTTGAGGTGAATTTGGTGAAAGAAGTGAAGAATGAGAGAGAGGACATTAGAAAAGACAAGAAAGAGTGCAAAAAGGAGAAGTCGAAGGCACCGCTCAGCGGCAAACTACCGCTGAGCGGCACTCAAGAGGTGGCGTTGGAACCGCTGAGGGGCAAATGGCCGCTGAGGGGAAGAAAGAAGACGCGTAACCACCGCTGAGCGGTAAATGGCGCTGAGCGGCACTTTTTGGGCTTGGGCTTTTGTAATCTTTTGTAACTCTAGATTAGTATATAAGGGCTTGCACGTCCTTTAGTTAGGGATCTTTTGGCAGAAACGAGGCAAACACTCTCTCTTTCACCCCTTTGAAGGAGGATCTTGGATGCTCAGGCTACCTCTTCACCTTTATTGGGTTTATTCTTTCATACTTTCATTGTTATTCATCTAGGTTCACCATGAATATGGTGAACTAAACCTTGTATGTTTGTTGGGGAATCAATGTAATCTCTTGAAGCTCTCATATATGGATTTGTTGAATACATCTTTGAATTAAGACATATGCTTTCTTTTCATCATTAGTTAGGGTTTTTCCTCTTTGCTCAATGCTTGCATTGTTTAACTCATTCTAATGCATGATTATTGGTTTTGTTGATACGGACACGTACGGGGAAATCTAGATCCGGGGAATTTCTCCCAATATTTTACTGACAATATTATATTGGTTGCCTTAAGCTCCTGAGGTAATGAACTAATCATTAGGAATGCTAGGAATTGTATGAACTATTTGATTAGGGAGAAGCCATCTAGAATGGTACATTAGTGAGTGGCATTAACAATGATGATTTGAATGTTGAATTCCTAAAATGTATGAGAGTGGATGAGATGAAATTGACCCCCAACAACATATTCATTCATATATTCCATTGAAAGTGTTTATCTTATGTCTTTGCCATTGATCAATTCATGCATACATGTTTATTTTCGTCTTGCATATTAAAATTTCAATCATTGTTTTCTTAAGTCTTAGCTAATCAAGAAATCACATAACTAAACTAGGCCGTGAGTCCTTTGGGAGAACGATACTTGGTCTTACCAAGTTTATTACTTGAAACGATTCGGTCATACTTGCCGATTGTGAAACAAGTTTGTGACATCATATTTTGGTGCTTACAAATTTGTCCATCAAGTTTTTGGCGCCGTTGCCGGGGATTCGTGGTTTAACTGGTTAATTTGTGTGATTATTGATTACCTTTGACTTTAATTTTGAATTTCTGTTTTTATTTTTTCTGTTTTTATTAGATTTTATTTTTTTTAGATTTGATTTTTATCTTTTAGGTTAGATTTTATTTTTATCTTTTTAGATTAGATTTTATTTTATTTTCGAATTTTTATTTTATTTTTCTGTTTTCTGTTTTTCTGTTTTCTGTTTTTTATTTTTAGGTTAGATTTTATTAGATTTTATTTTTATCTTTTAGGTTAGATTAGATTTTTATCTTTTTAGATTAGATTTTATTTTATTCTTATTCTATCTTTTAGGTTAGGTTAGATTTTATTTTATTTTATCTTTTAGATTAGATTTTATTTTTTAGATTAGGTTTTATTATATTTTATTTGATTCTATCTTCTAAATCTTTTATCTTCTTATATCTTTTCAATCTTTATTTTCTTCTATATCTTTTTGTGCTAACAAATCTTTTCTAGGGTTTTGTTTTCTTGTGCATGCAGAAGGCAATTCGAACTAGAAGTAAGAAAACAACAGAACCACTACTTGAAGGACTAGACGAGAGTAGAAGGAGGAGAAGAATCAGAACGTCCAGAGAACTTTTCCCTTCTCCTGAAACTCTCCTACAATCATCACCACAAGGTTCTGTTCATAGCACAGGGAGTATGGAGAACAATAATAATGCTAGAAGAACTCTTGCAGATTACACTAATCTTGCTGGACCTCAGCACTTCAATAGCATAGCTCGGCCTAGAGTCAATGCAGCCAACATGGAGGTCAAACCAGCATTAATTCAACTGGTAAAGAGTAATCAATTTAATGGGTTATCACATGAAAGCCCATATGAGCACCTTTCAACATTTAATGAGATCTGCAACACGGTCAAGATCAATGGGGTGCCAGACGAAGCTATCAAACTTAGCTTGTTTCCTTTCTCATTGGGAGGCAATGCTAAGCTTTGGTTGAACTCTTTTCCAGAAGAAAGTTTCACGGAGTGGGAAGCAGTGGTTACAAAGTTTCTAAGCAAATACTTCCCACAATCTAAAGTGACTAAAGGAAAGCAAGAGATATCTTCATTCAAGCAGGGCATGGAGGAATCACTGGGACATGCATGGGATAGGTATAAAAGCTTGTTACGTAAAACTCCCACGCATGGCTTTGAAGATCAAGAAGTAGTCCTAACTTTCCTTGGAGGGCTTGGTTCACAAACCAAGATGATGTTGGATGCCTCAGCTGGAGGCAATATCAAATGGAAGACTCCAGAGGAAGCAACTGAAATTATTGAAAATATGGCTACAAGTGATAATGAGCTTCACAATGAAAGAGGCGCCCCTATGCAACAGAAAGGGGTTCTTCAATTACAAACCCATGATGCTCTGCTAGCACAGAATAAGATTCTAACTCAACAGCTGGAAACTCTGACCAAAACTCTTGCTTCACTACCTAAAGAGTTAAAATCTGCTGCACAGGTACAAACCCAGTTGTGCGAACTATGTGGAGGTGATCACATCAATGGCCAGTGTGCTTTTCCAGTAGAGGCCTTGGAGGATGTTAACTTCATGGCTAATCAGTTTCCATACCGTCAAGGAAATTATAATCAGGGTTGGAAACCACATCCAAGCATTGGCCAAGGACAAACTGGGCAGGCTAATCAGTTTAATAAGCAGCAGCAGCAACCAACTTTGTGGCAACAATTATCTATGCTTAATGACAGATCAACAAAGTTGGAAGAAACTCTTCAGCAATTCATCCAAAAAACTGAATCTTCTCAAAAGAGCACTGAAGCTGCTATAAAGAATCTGGAGATTCAGATGGGTCAGATCACCAAGCAATTGGAAGAAAGACCCAACAGAAACTTTGGGGCTAATACTGAGGTTAACCCCAGAGAAGAGTGCAAAGTGGTCAAGAGTGTAAATGAAGAGATCATTGAGTTGGAAGAAGAAGAAGAAACAGAAGAAAGAAGAGAAATAGAGAGTGAAAGTAATTTTCCTTTTCCAATAAATCAGGAGAAACAAATGGATTTCACAGAATTATTTAATATGTTGGATAATGAAGCACCTTGGGAGCAGATTCTACAGAAAATCACAGTTTACACAAAATCTGATGAGAACATCTCTATAAAGAAAAGACGTAGAGATGAGGAAGCAAAGAAGTGTATAGCTGTTAAAAAAGAGCCATTCCCTCCTAAAGCATCTGATCCAGGCAGCTTTTCTATCCCTTGTTCTATAGGGAAGAAAAAGGTAAAGAAAGCTCTCCTTGATTTAGGTTCAAGTGTTAACTTGATGCCTTATTCTTTACTGGAGCAAATTGGCAAGGTTAAAATGAAACCTGCAAAGGTTAGAATAGTAATGGCCGATGGATCTTCAAAGGAGTCAAGTGGAATTGTAGAGGACATTATAGTTTGTGTTGGCAAACTTCAGTTCTTGGCAGACTTTGTGGTGATGAAGATGGAGACCGAGAAGATACCTATCATACTTGGAAGACCGTTTATGAAAACGGCCAGGGCTATCATTGATGTGAATGAAGGTATAGTGGTTCTCCAAGACAGAGAGGAGAGAGTGGTGGTGGATGTGTTCAAAGATGAGATACAAGCAAAGGAGGAAGAAGCCAGTTATAAAGCTGCATTTCGAGATGCACCCATAACGAGAGGTAAAAATAAAAATCTTAAGGTTTCTGATAACCATTGTTTGTATTTTCAGGTACCCAAGGTAGAAGAGATTGGAAAAGGAGAAGAAGTTCCTAGAGACTGGAAAAAATTAAGACTCCAACTTGGCACACCTGTAAGACTCAAGAACAAGTTGTGGGTTATTAAAGGCTTTAAAGAGAAGGAGATGATAGAGATAGAGTCTCCGTATTCTAGAGAGTCCAAAACAGTCCAAAGGAAGCAGTTGAAAGGTTGGTGGAAGGACTACATCAATTATAAAGAAGATGGAATGTGAGCTTTAACAGGGTCAAGCTAGTGACGTTAAAGAAGCGCTTGCTGGGAGGCAACCCAGTGGATTTACAAACTTTTGATTTGGTTTTGTAATTTATAATTTGTGAATATTATTCTGTAAATATTTTGTTGGATCCAGCATCTACTGAAGGATGCTAGGTTTGTAACACCTACTGATGGGTGTTGGTGAGAAAATTTTGCACCTACTGATGGGTGCTGGTAAGTTGGAAACACCTACTGATGGGTGTTGGTGGAATTTGGGTCAGGCTCGTGACGTTAAACAAGCGCTACCTGGGAGGCAACCCAGTTGATTGATTGTTTCTGTTTGTTTGTTTTTAGTTAGGATTTGCATAAGCATTTTTAACATTGAATTGCAGGGAACCTATAAGGGACATGTAGGGAAGGCACGTAGGTCAAGAAAAGAAGGAGAGGAGCACATCACGAAAGTGCCGCTGAGCGGTATTTTACCGCTGAGCGGTACTATCGCAGATGGGCTTAAGTTCCCCTTAGCGGGACCCGAGCCCATTAGGGTATTTTTATACCCAAAGCTGCGTTTTAGGGTTTATTCCCAGACTTCTCTCTGCACAAACACTTCCACACACCTTCTCCTAGGTTTTCCACATCTTTTCACTCTTCCATCTTAAGAAGATTTCTCTTCCACTCACTTGCTCACTAGTTTTCCATCTAAGTTTGGGGTTGGGAGAGAGCATCATTGAAGGGGCTGATTTCTTCATTGTGGTTTACTAATGCTTAACAATGTATCTTTTGGTTTTGTGAATTATGTTTGATGCAGGGATGGCCTCCTCATCGGGCAAAAAGAATCAAGACTATAAGATCCAAGAAGAAGGAAGATACAGAGAACAGCTCAGATTGATGAGGAGCTGAGATAGCATTTACTGATGAATGCTATCATATGCTTATGCTTTTGTGGTTTAAGTTTTCTGAACTTAGTTATTTTTTGTTTTTAGATTAGGGTTTGATGTACTCTATTGAACACCTGGTTTGTTATGATGGTTTGCTATTAACTGTGATGGTTTGATAAGTAATGCTTGATGATGCTTATTGATTGATTGATGTTGAGATGATGTGCACATTAAATGCTTATACAGGTGATTCACAAGCTTTGTGAACAAATGCATGATATCATGATTGTGATTGTGAAATTAAGCAGGATGTGCATGTCAAATGTGAATGAGCTTATATGTGAGGTTTTGAGCTCCAGAGTTGTTATTGTTGAATGCTGTTACTTTGAAAGCATGAATGACTTTGCCCAGGTTTTCTATGATTGAATCAATTGCTTGTTTTGCATCATATGATCAAAGGCCGTGTTTTTGAAACCCTTTTTATTGGCCAAATTCATAAAGTTAGCCTTCTAAAAGAGAACACGTTGTGTTCTATCCTTTGAACCCTTAGCCTTAAATATACACTGAACACCCTTGATTGAAAATCTTTACCTTGAGTTAAGTAGAAGATCTTGTGTGGTATGGTTAAATGTTCAAGTTTGGGGTTATTGGGGAAACATGAAAAAGGAAAAAGCATTGAGCTAACAGCTAAAAAGTAAGAATATGTAAAGAAAAGAAAAGAAAAAGAAGCAAAGCTCAATGCAAATGCAAAAGCAAAGGCAAAAGAAAGTTGGGAATGAATAAGAAGATTGTGTTGTTATGATTCTCTTAACTCAAGGATTTTGTGATCCAGAAAAACCAATTTTCTTGTTAGCCCAGCCACATTATAAGCCATTGAAAAGTCCTTGTGATGATGCATGCTTGTGAATGTATTTGATTGTGGTTAAATGAAAGGCAAAGTTGATTCATGTGACATTGTGATAGTGGAGTGAATGAGTGAAACACTTTACCTCTTATACACTTGTGTGTTGAGTGAAACACTTTACCTAGTGAGGAAATATTCCATAAGCATATGAACATCCATGCTTAATTGAGTGATCATTCATGAAAAATAGCATTTGTTGGAATTTAAATGACTTTGTGAACACTAAAGCATGTGCACATCTTGAATTAACTCTTGGTCATAAGTTTGAGTGAAGTTATTACTTATCTTGAAAAGAGGATTTTGAATGAGTGAACCATCATATGAATTGGTTGGAGATGGAGTTACATTTTGTTTGCTTGAGGACAAGCAAAGTTCTAAGTTTGGGGTTGTGATAACAGTTGAAAAACTGTTATTTTCATGCTTAAAAGTGATACTAAAAGCAACCTTTAGACTTAGAAACTAGCTTGAAATCATGCATTTTGTTTATATTTTCAGAAATAAGAGAGCTGGACAGGTTTATGCTTGATTTGAGTGTTTTTGTGCAGGTTTTGAGGTGAATTTGGTGAAAGAAGTGAAGAATGAGAGAGAGGACATTAGAAAAGACAAGAAAGAGTGCAAAAAGGAGAAGTCGAAGGCACCGCTCAGCGGCAAACTACCGCTGAGCGGCACTCAAGAGGTGGCGTTGGAACCGCTGAGGGGCAAATGGCCGCTGAGGGGAAGAAAGAAGACGCGTAACCACCGCTGAGCGGTAAATGGCGCTGAGCGGCACTTTTTGGGCTTGGGCTTTTGTAATCTTTTGTAACTCTAGATTAGTATATAAGGGCTTGCACGTCCTTTAGTTAGGGATCTTTTGGCAGAAACGAGGCAAACACTCTCTCTTTCACCCCTTTGAAGGAGGATCTTGGATGCTCAGGCTACCTCTTCACCTTTATTGGGTTTATTCTTTCATACTTTCATTGTTATTCATCTAGGTTCACCATGAATATGGTGAACTAAACCTTGTATGTTTGTTGGGGAATCAATGTAATCTCTTGAAGCTCTCATATATGGATTTGTTGAATACATCTTTGAATTAAGACATATGCTTTCTTTTCATCATTAGTTAGGGTTTTTCCTCTTTGCTCAATGCTTGCATTGTTTAACTCATTCTAATGCATGATTATTGGTTTTGTTGATACGGACACGTACGGGGAAATCTAGATCCGGGGAATTTCTCCCAATATTTTACTGACAATATTATATTGGTTGCCTTAAGCTCCTGAGGTAATGAACTAATCATTAGGAATGCTAGGAATTGTATGAACTATTTGATTAGGGAGAAGCCATCTAGAATGGTACATTAGTGAGTGGCATTAACAATGATGATTTGAATGTTGAATTCCTAAAATGTATGAGAGTGGATGAGATGAAATTGACCCCCAACAACATATTCATTCATATATTCCATTGAAAGTGTTTATCTTATGTCTTTGCCATTGATCAATTCATGCATACATGTTTATTTTCGTCTTGCATATTAAAATTTCAATCATTGTTTTCTTAAGTCTTAGCTAATCAAGAAATCACATAACTAAACTAGGCCGTGAGTCCTTTGGGAGAACGATACTTGGTCTTACCAAGTTTATTACTTGAAACGATTCGGTCATACTTGCCGATTGTGAAACAAGTTTGTGACATCATATTTTGGTGCTTACAAATTTGTCCATCAATTGTGTGATAAGTAATGCTTGATGATGCTTATTGATTGATTGATGTTGAGATGATGTGCACATTAAAATGCTTATACAGGTGATTCACAAGCTTTGTGAACAAATGCATAATATCATGATTGTGATTGTGAAATTAAGCAGGATGTGCATGTCAAATGTGAATGAGCTTATATGTGAGGTTTTGAGCTCCAGAGTTGTTATTGTTGAATGCTATTACTTTGAAAGCATGAATGACTTTGCCCAGGTTTTCTATGATTGAATCAATTGCTTGTTTTGCATCATATGATCAAAGGCCGTGTTTTTGAAACCCTTTTTATTGGCCAAATTCATAAAGTTAGCCTTCTAAAAGAGAACACGTTGTGTTCTATCCTTTGAACCCTTAGCCTTAAATATACACTGAACACCCTTGATTGAAAATCTTTACCTTGAGTTAAGTAGAAGATCTTGTGTGGTATTGTTAAATGTTCAAGTTTGGGGTTATTGGGGAAACATGAAAAAAAAGGAAAAAGCATTGAGCTAAGAGCTAAAAAGTAAGAATATGCAAAGAAAAGAAAAGAAAAAGAAGCAAAGCTCAATGCAAATGCAAAAGCAAAGGCAAAAGAAAGTTGGGAATGAATAAGAAGATTGTGTTGTTATGATTCTCTTAACTCAAGGATTTTGTGATCCAGAAAAACCAATTTTCTTGTTAGCCCAGCCACATTATAAGCCATTGAAAAGTCCTTGTTATGATGCATGCTTGTGAATGTATTTGATTGTGGTTAAATGAAAGGCAAAGTTGATTCATGTGACATTGTGATAGTGGAGTGAATGAGTGAAACACTTTACCTCTTATACACTTGTGTGTTGAGTGAAACACTTTACCTAGTGAGGAAATATTCCATAAGCACATGAACATCCATGCTTAATTGATTGATCATTCATGAAAAATAGCATTTGTTGGAATTTAAATGACTTTGTGAACACTAAAGCATGTGCACATCTTGATTGAACTCTTGGTCTTAAGTTTGAGTGAAGTTATTACTTATCTTGAAAAGAGGATTTTGAATGAGTAAACCATCATATGAATTGGTTGGAGATGGAGTTACATTTTATTTGCTTGAGGACAAGCAAAGTTCTAAGTTTGGGGTTGTGATAACAGTTGAAAAACTGTTATTTTCATGCTTAAAGTTGATACTAAAAGCAACCTTTAGACTTAGAAACTAGCTTGAAATCATGCCTTTTGTTTATATTTTCAGAAATAAGAGAGCTGGACAGGTTTATGCTTGATTTAAGTGTTTTTGTGCAGGTTTTGAGGTGAATTTGGTGAAAGAAGTGAAGAATAAGAGAGAGGACATTAGAAAAGACAAGAAAGAGTGCAAAAAGGAGAAGTCGAAGGCACCGCTCAGCGGCAAACTACCGCTGAGCGGCACTCAAGAGGTGACGTTGGAACCGCTGAGGGGCAAAATGGCCGCTGAGGGGAAGAAAGAAGACGCGCAATCACCGCTGAGCGGTAAATACCGCTGAGCGGCACTTTTTGGGCTTGGACTTTTGTAATCTTTTGTAACTCTAGATTAGTATATAAGGGCTTGCACGTCCTATAGTTAGGCATCTTTGGCAGAAACGAGGCAAACACTCTCTCTTTCACCCCTTTGAAGGAGGATCTTGGATGCTAAGGCTACCTCTTCCACTTTATTGGGTTTATTCTTTCATACTTTCATTGTTATTCATCTAGGTTCACCATGAATATGGTGAACTAAACCTTGTATGTTTGTTGGGGAATCAAAGTAATCTCTTGAAGCTCTCATATATGGACTTGTTGAGTACATCTTTGAATTAAGACATATGCTTTCTTTCATCATTAGTTAGGGTTTTTCCTCTTTGCTCAATGCTTGCATTGTTTAACTCATTCTAATGCATGATTATTGGTTTTGTTGATACGGACACGTACGGGGAAATCTAGATCCGGGGAATTTCTCCCAATATTATACTGACAATATTATATTGGTTGCCTTTAAGCTCCTGCACTCATGAACTAATCATTAGGAATGCTAGGAATTGTATGAACTATTTGATTAGGGAGAAGCCATCTAGAATGGTACATTAGAGAGTGGCATTAACAATGATGATTTGAATGTTGAATTCCTAAAATATATGAGAGTGGATGAGATGAAATTGACCCCCAACAACATATTCATTCATATATTTCCTTGAAAGTGTTTATCTTTTGTCTTTGTCATTGATCAATTCATGCATACATATTTAATTTTCGTCTTTGCATATTAAACTTCAATTATTGTGTTCTTAAGTTTTAGCTAATCAACAAATCACATAACTAAACTAGGCCGTGAGTCCTTTGGGAGAACGATACTTGGTCTTACCAAGTTTATTACTTGAAACGATTCGGTCATACTTGCCGATTGTGAAACAAGTTTGTGACATCATATTTTGGTGCTTACAAATTTGTCCATCAGCGGCACTTTACCGCTGAGCGGCACACTTATGGGCTTGGGCCTAAATTTTCTGTAATTTTAGAATAATATATAAGCTTTAGGACGTCCTAGGGTTTGTATCTTTGGCAGAAACGAAGCAAACACTCTCTCTTCCACCCCTTTGAAGGAGGATCTTGGATGCTCAGGCTACCTCTTCACCTTTCTAGGGTTTTATCCTTCATTCTTTCATTATTATTCATCTAGTTTCACCATGAATATGGTGAACTAAACCTTGTATTGTTGTTGGGGAATCAATGTAGTCTTGTGAAACTCTCATATATGGAATTTGTTTTTATATCTTATTTTAAGACCTATGCTTTCTTTCATCATTAGTTAGGGTTTTTCCTCTTTGCTTAATGCTTGCTTTGTTTAACTCATTCAATGCATGATTATTGATTTTGTCGATACGGGAACATATGAGGAAATCTAGATCCGAGGAATTTCTCCCAATAGTATATTGGTTGCCGTTAAGCTGCTGCACTTAAGAACTAATTACTAGGAATGCTAGGAATTGTATGAACTCGTAATTAAGGATAGGCCTTTTTGCAAGGTGATTTAGAGAGTGGCATTAACAATGATGAAAAGAATGTTGAATTCCTAAAGTATATGAGAGTAGATAAGATGAAATTGATAACCCCAACAACATACTCATCCATATATTCCATTGAAGTGTTTGTATTTTGTTTTAGCCATTGATCAAATTCATGCATACATGTTTATTTTCTGTCTTTTGCATTTAAACCTATAATCAATTGTTCTTAAGTCTTAAATAATCAACAAATCACATAACTAAGCTAGGTCGTGAGTCCTTTGGGAGAACGATACTTGGTCTTACCGAGTTTATTACTTGAAACGATTCGGTCACACTTGTCGATTGTTAAACAAGTTTGTGGCACCAAAATATGATGTCACAAACTTGTTTCACAATCGGCAAGTATGACCGAATCGTTCAAGTAATAAAACTTGGTAAGACCAAGTATCGTTCTTCCCAAAGGACTCACGGCCTAGTTTAGTTATGTGATTTCTTGATTAGCTAAGACTTAAGAAAACAATAATTGAAATTTTAATATGCAAGACGAAAATAGACATGTATGCATGAATTGATCAATGGCACAGACATAAGATAAACACTTTCAATGGATTAAATGAATGAATATGTTGTTGGGGGTCAATTTCATCTCATCCACTCTCATATATTTTAGGAATTCTTCTTTCAAATCATCATTGTTAATGCCACTCTCTAATGTACCATTCTAGATGGCTTCTCCCTAATCAAATAGTTCATACAATTCCTAGCATTCCTAATGATTAGTTCATGAGTGCAGGAGCTTAAGGCAACCAATATAATGTTGTCAGTAAAATATTGGGAGAAATTCCCCGGATCTAGATTTCCCCGTACGTGTCCGTATCAACAAAACCAATAATCATGCATTAGAATGAGTTAAACAATGCAAGCATTGAGCAAAGAGGAAAAACCCTAACTAATGATGAAAAGAAAGCATATGTCTTAATTCAAAGATGTATTCAACAAATCCATATATGAGAGCTTCAAGAGATTACATTGATTCCCCAACAAACATACAAGGTTTAGTTCACCATATTCATGGTGAACCTAGATGAATAACAATGAAAGTATGAAAGAATAAACCCAATAAAGGTGAAGAGGTAGCCTGAGCATCCAAGATCCTCCTTCAAAGGGGTGAAAGAGAGAGTGTTTGCCTCGTTTCTGCCAAAGATACTAACTAAAGGACGTGCAAGCCCTTATATACTAATCTAGAGTTACAAAAGATTACAAAAGCCCAAGCCCAAAAAGTGCCGCTCAGCGCCATTTACCGCTCAGCGGTGGTTACGCGTCTTCTTTCTTCCCCTCAGCGGCCATTTGCCCCTCAGCGGTTCCAACGCCACCTCTTGAGTGCCGCTCAGCGGTAGTTTGCCGCTGAGCGGTGCCTTCGACTTCTCTTTTTGCACTCTTTCTTGTCTTTTCTAATGTCCTCTCTCTCATTCTTCACTTCTTTCACCAAATTCACCTCAAAACCTGCACAAAAACACTCAAATCAAGCATAAACCTGTCCAACTCTCTTATTTCTGAAAATATAAACAAAATGCATGATTTCAAGCTAGTTTCTAAGTCTAAAGGTTGCTTTTAGTATCACTTTTAAGCATGAAAATAACAGTTTTTCAACTGTTATCACAACCCCAAACTTAGAACTTTGCTTGTCCTCAAGCAAACAAAATGTAACTCCATCTCCAACCAATTCATATGATGGTTCACTCATTCAAAATCCTCTTTTCAAGATAAGTAATAACTTCACTCAAACTTATGACCAAGAGTTAATTCAAGATGTGCACATGCTTTAGTGTTCACAAAGTCATTTAAGTTCCAACAAATGCTATTTTTCATGAATGATCAATCAATTAAGCATGGATGTTCATGTGCTTATGGAATCTTTCCTCACTAGGTAAAGTGTTTCACTCAACACACAAGTGTATAAGAGGTAAAGTGTTTCACTCATTCACTCCACTATCACAATGTCACATGAATCAACTTTGCCTTTCATTTAACCACAATCAAATACATTCACAAGCATGCATCATCACAAGGACTTTTCAATGGCTTATAATGTGGCTGGGCTAACAAGAAAATTGGTTTTTCTGGATCACAAAATCCTTGAGTTAAGAGAGTCATAACATCACAATCTTCTTATTCATTCCCAACTTTCTTTTGCCTTTGCTTTTGCATTTGCATTGAGCTTTGCTTCTTTTTCTTTTCTTTTCTTTGCATATTCTTACTTTTTAGCTCTTAGCTCAATGCTTTTTCCTTTTTCATGTTTTCCCAATAACCCCAAACTTGAACATTTAACAATACCACACAAGATCTTCTACTTAACTCAAGGTAAAGATTTTCAATCAAGGGTGTTCAGTGTATATTTAAGGCTAAGGGTTCAAAGGATAGAACACAACGTATTCTCTTTTAGAAGGCTAACTTTATGAATTTGGCCAATAAAAAGGGTTTCAAAAACACGGCCTTTGATCATATGATGCAAAACAAGAAATTGATTCAATCATAGAAAACCTGGGCAAAGTCATTCATGCTTTCAAAGTAATAGCATTCAACAATAATAACTCTGGAGCTCAAAACGTCACATATAAGCTCATTCACATTTGACATGCACATCCTGCTTAATTTCACAATCACAATCATGATATTATGCATTTGTTCACAAAGCTTGTGAATCACCTGTATAAGCATTTTAATGTGCACATCATCTCAACATCAATCAATCAATAAGCATCATCAAGCATTACTTATCACACAATCACAGTTAATAGCAAACCATCATAACAAACCAGGTGTTCAATAGAGTACATCAAACCCTAATCTAAAAACAAAAACAAATAAGTTCAGAAAACTTAAACCATAAAAGCATAATCATATGATAGCATTCATCAGTAAATGCTATCTCAGCTCCTCATCAGTCCGAGCTCTCTGTATCTTCCTCTTCCTCTTCATCATCATCTTCATCAAATGCATCCTCCTCCTCTGCTTCATCTTCCTCCATATCTCTGGCTGAAGCTTCAGCTGCTCCAGCTCCTCCATATACTGGTTCTTCTGGCCAAGCTACCACATTATGGAATTCATCCATAGTCCACCTGTGTGCTGGAGGGGTATCATACATCCCCACTATCATCTCAGCCGTGGCCACCTGCCCTCTGTGGATGGACTGCAACTGAGCACCTATAAGAGACATATACATGTCCCTCATCTGGAATGGTTCTGCCTCATGAGTATCAGCAGAAGTCCTGCTCTGTGCTGGCCTTCTCTCTCTACGAGCCTGGCGTGGTGGCACTGGCTGGGCTGCCTCCTCACCTCCACAGTACTGTCTGTAATAGGCCTCATCTATAGCTTTTCTTGGCCTCTCAAATGGTGGAACAGAAGTGTCCACCCCAGCTAGCTTGCAGAGGTGAGTGATCAAAGAAGGATGTCCCAGTGGTGCCTTGTTGTTTGAGGTGTTAGCACACACACTAATCTCATCAGCTATCACCTGCCCAATATTAACATTCAAATTTCTGATAACACAGTAGATGAATAATGCCCTGCTGAGAGTAATATCTGACACATGTGAACATGGCTGAATGTTGGCATGAGAAAACGCCATCCAATACTTTGCAAGAGGAGTCAAATCTGTCCTCCTAATGTTAACCACTGAGCCAGATCTATTCCTTTGGAAGTGTCCTCCAGGTATACACAATACTCTCTCCACATCCTCATAATCAGCACCTTCCTCCATGCTAAGAGCAAACTGGCATTGCTCACCAGCCCACACAGTATCCAGAAAGTTATTGATGGAGTCAGGATCATACCTGATAGCATGGCCTCTAACATAGCCCAAATAATTCTCAGCTGGATAATCACCAATCTTCTTTGCATTGGTGTAAAATTCTTTCACCACAGCTATGTTGGCAGGTGATGGATAAGTGGCTAGCTTCCCCCAATCATTCCCTAACACTTGCTCTCCAAATTGAGGAGCAAAGTTAGGTATCATTCCAACCTTTCTCTCCATTAGAAGTCTCCTGTCCTGAACCACCCTAAAGTGCTTCTCATGTTTCCTAGAGAGGAACCTACCATTATGGGGCTGCTCTGGTTCCTTTTCCTTTCTCTTGGTTGCCATGGTTTTCAATCTCTTTCCTGAAGAGGATGCCATTCCTGCATTCAAACATAAATCCAAAACCACAGAACATGATGTTAATCATTAGTACACAAAACAAAACTCCTTTTGAAGCTAAACCACCGCTGAGGGCCAGAATTTCCCCTCAGCGCCACCAGTGCCACATTCAAACACGCAACAAACCAGAAAAAGCAAATCTGGCAGAGTGCCGCTCAGCGGTAAATGCCGCTCAGCGGTGATCTGCAGATTTTTGCAAATCTCTTTTTAAAACTGTCCTAACTCCACCCAAATGCAATTTTCAGTTTTCCAGTTCATAATCAAGCAGTTTAATCGGTTCAAACATCAAATATATCATCAAATCATGCATAGAAACTAAAACCCCTAAGTATTCATGCTTTGACAATCACATTCAAATTCAAGAACCCTAGAATGAACAAAATGCATTTTACTTACTTGGGTGGAGATGCTAGATGATATGAGAATGCTTCCAAACTAGAATGCTCTCTTCCAACCCCAAACTTTGATGACACACTAGTATAAAAGTGAGTGGAAGAGAAATCTTCTAAAGAGGGAAGAGTAGAAAGATGTGGAAAACCTAGGAGAAGGTGTGTGGAAGTGTTTGTGCAGAGAGAAGTTTGGAAATAAACCCTAAAACGCAGCTTGGGGTATAAAAATACCCTAATGGGCTCGGGTCCCGCTAAGGGGAACTTAAGCCCCTCTGCAATAGTACCGCTCAGCGGTAATTGCCGCTCAGCGGCACTTTTGTGAAATGCTCCCCTCCTTCTTTTCTTGACCTACGTGCCTTCCCTACATATCTCTCATAGGTTCCCTGCAATTCAATGTTAAAAATGCTTATGCAAATCCTAACTAAAAATAAACAAACAAAAACAATAAATCAACTGGGTTGCCTCCCAGGTAGCGCTTGTTTAACGTCCCGAGCCTGACCCAAAATCCACCAACACCCATCAGTAGGTGTTTCAAACTTACCAGCACCCATCAGTAGGTGCAAAATCTTCTCACCAACACCCATCAGTAGGTGTTACAAACTTAGTATCCTTCAGTAGATACTTAACCACCTAGCATCCTTCAGTAGATGCTAGATCAAACAAAATAATATCCAGAATAATATTCACAAATTATAAATTACAAAACCAAATCAAAAGTTTGTAAATCCACTGGGTTGCCTCCCAGCAAGCGCTTCTTTAACGTCATTAGCTTGACCCAGTAAAGCTCATGTTCCTTCTTCCTTTTCTTCTTTCTACTGAACTTCTTCAGAAATTTGATCAAACCAGGAACCTGTTGCAATGTCTCAACCATAGGAACTTTAATCTCCAATTTCTTGAAGATTTCCATATAGCACTTAAATTTCTTTTCCTTCCTATGATTCTTCTTTAGATGAGGATGTGATTTTTCATGTGATTTCTTCTTCTTTCCTCTCATCTTCTTTTTCTTCCTTTTTCTCTCCCTAAATTTTCTCTTTTTCTCTTCTTTTATTTTTTTCTTCCTTTCTCTTTTTCTCCTCAACTTCTTTATCTTCACACAAATTTTCTTTCTCTCTTTTCTCTCAACCAATTCTTTTTCTTTTTCTTCATCTTTATTTTTCTCACTCAACTCTTCTTTCTCTTTTCTCTCTATCTTTTCCGCATCTCCCTCTAATTTTTCCTCATCAAGAATCTTGTCACTTTCAGTGATAATGACTTGCCCTTCCTCCTTAAGGTTAACATCAGTATTAACATCATCATTCAATCTCTGACTAATGTAACGAAAGTGCATCTCCATCCTTTTACATGATTCTTCAATGCTTTTCTGAGTAGAGTCGGAACTTTTCAAAAATCGTTGAAGGGTGTCCTCCAAACTTTCTGATAGAGAGGATTTTTGCTGCCATTGTTGTTGTGGTTGGTTCTCAAATTGTCCGGCAGCTTGCCAAAATTGGCTTTGATCCATGCTTGAGTGAGGTTCCCACCATTGGTTGAGATTACTTTGGTAGAATTGAGTGCCCCTATAATTAAACTCTTGACCAAATTGCATTCTGCAGACATTAGGCACAAAACCCTAAAAACAATTGTTAGCACAAAAAGATAGAGAAAAGAAATAAAATCAAAGGATATAATTGAAAAGATAAGAAGATAGGAAATAAAAAACAGAAAATAAAATCTAACTTAATCTAAAAAGATAAAATAAAATCTACCCTAACCTAAAAGATAGAATAAAATAAAATCTAATCTAACCTAAAAGATAAAATCTAATCTAACCTAAAAGATAAAATAAAATCTAACCAAATAAAATCTAATCCTAAAAAATAAAATCTAACCTAAAAAGATAAAAAAAATAAAATCTAATAAAATAAAATAAAATCTAATCTAAAAAGATAAAAATAAAATCTAACCTAAAAAAAATCTAATCTAATCTAACCTAAAATAAAATCAAATCAAATAAAAACCGAAAAATAAAAAAACAGAAAATAAAAATAGAAAACAGAAAAACAGAAAACAGAAAAATAAAATAAAATCAAATAAAATACAAACTGAAAAATATAAACAGAAAAATAAAATAAAATTAAAAAAAATTCGAAATTTAAATTAAAAATAATCACACAAATTAACCAGTTAAACCACGAATCCCCAGCAACGGCGCCAAAAACTTGATGGACAAATTTGTAAGCACCAAAATATGATGTCACAAACTTGTTTCACAATCGGCAAGTATGACCGAATCGTTCAAGTAATAAAACTTGGTAAGACCAAGTATCGTTCTTCCCAAAGGACTCACGGCCTAGTTTAGTTATGTGATTTCTTGATTAGCTAAGACTTAAGAAAACAATAATTGAAATTTTAATATGCAAGACGAAAATAAACATGTATGCATGAATTGATCAATGGCACAGACATAAGATAAACACTTTCAATGGATTAAATGAATGAATATGTTGTTGGGGGTCAATTTCATCTCATCCACTCTCATATATTTTAGGAATTCTTCTTTCAAATCATCATTGTTAATGCCACTCTCTAATGTACCATTCTAGATGGCTTCTCCCTAATCAAATAGTTCATACAATTCCTAGCATTCCTAATGATTAGTTCATGAGTGCAGGAGCTTAAGGCAACCAATATAATGTTGTCAGTAAAATATTGGGAGAAATTCCCCGGATCTAGATTTCCCCGTACGTGTCCGTATCAACAAAACCAATAATCATGCATTAGAATGAGTTAAACAATGCAAGCATTGAGCAAAGAGGAAAAACCCTAACTAATGATGAAAAGAAAGCATATGTCTTAATTCAAAGATGTATTCAACAAATCCATATATGAGAGCTTCAAGAGATTACATTGATTCCCCAACAAACATACAAGGTTTAGTTCACCATATTCATGGTGAACCTAGATGAATAACAATGAAAGTATGAAAGAATAAACCCAATAAAGGTGAAGAGGTAGCCTGAGCATCCAAGATCCTCCTTCAAAGGGGTGAAAGAGAGAGTGTTTGCCTCGTTTCTGCCAAAGATACTAACTAAAGGACGTGCAAGCCCTTATATACTAATCTAGAGTTACAAAAGATTACAAAAGCCCAAGCCCAAAAAGTGCCGCTCAGCGCCATTTACCGCTCAGCGGTGGTTACGCGTCTTCTTTCTTCCCCTCAGCGGCCATTTGCCCCTCAGCGGTTCCAACGCCACCTCTTGAGTGCCGCTCAGCGGTAGTTTGCCGCTGAGCGGTGCCTTCGACTTCTCTTTTTGCACTCTTTCTTGTCTTTTCTAATGTCCTCTCTCTCATTCTTCACTTCTTTCACCAAATTCACCTCAAAACCTGCACAAAAACACTCAAATCAAGCATAAACCTGTCCAACTCTCTTATTTCTGAAAATATAAACAAAATGCATGATTTCAAGCTAGTTTCTAAGTCTAAAGGTTGCTTTTAGTATCACTTTTAAGCATGAAAATAACAGTTTTTCAACTGTTATCAGTCACACTTGTCGATTGTTAAACAAGTTTGTGGCGCCGTATTTCGGTGTTCATAAATTTGTCATCAGTCACATAACCGAGGCATAAACCCGTTACCACCTCGGTCCAGAACCAACCGGTGCATAAACAGAAGCTGAAATGTCTGAAACTTCAGAGGTTGGCAAAACTTTTTTCAGGTTTGAACCATACTTACTACCTCGGTTCTCATCAGAACCGAGTTGGTAGCCTCGCAAGTCTTGTATGGCAGGTGGTGGCAGGTCTGAAGCAGAGAGATATGCCTCTGTTCTTCCCAAACCCGGATTCGAAGTTGAGCTTTACGCCTCGGTTTGGAGAGAACCGAGTTAGTATGTTGAGCCTTACGCTTTGGTTCTCGTAGAACCGAGTTAGTAGCGCGTGGCAGGTGCTGGCAGGTCAGCTGACAGGTCTGCTGGCAGACACATATGCCTCGGTTCTGCTCAGAACCGAGTTCGTATATGGCTTTAGACATCGGGTGTTAGAGGAACCGAGGCATATAGGGTAGCTTTATTTACAGATCTGCCACCGCGTTTTTATACGCTTCGGGTGGGGTTAAACCGATGCGTATGGGGCGCTTTCAAATCCCATTTTTTTTACTAGTGATCGCACTGCTTTTATAAGTTAACTGATTATTTCCTTCTAAAATATGATTGTGTTGAAATACAAAAGAAATGTAACCTACCTCCAACCAAAGAATTATCATCAAAGATAAGTAAAGTAATTAATTTTAAATCTTCCAATATCTATTTATTTCATAAAAATGTTCCTATTTGATAAATTTGAATTTATCATCAAAACACTACTGAATTTGAAGTTTTAAATTTCAAATTGAAAAATTAAAAAGTAAAAATAAGATTAAGAAGAGGTTGTTTTATTTGGTTGTCTTTATCTAGTCTCTCTCTATTTCTTGTCTGTCAGAATTCACAAAATATTTAATTCTTACACCATTTCTTTTTTTTTTTTTTTTTTAATTTCTAAGAACAATTTTACACCATTTATTATATCTGTCACGTGTCAGAGCTAGAATTACAGAATTAACATTTTTATTGTACATGCCACTTTCTTTTTCACTACCAATACACATTCATTTGCACAAGCCAATATTTTGGTCCTGGTTATGGATATATTGAGGTAAGGTTGTTCTATATGATCATAGACGCATGCATATCTAAATTGCTAATACTATGGATTTACACACGAAGGTCAATGGTGATGATATGGAAAAAAAAATTCTAATGTAGATCTGATTGATTCTCTTCGTTTTCCTCAGTGATCCAGAAATTCTTCGATCTCAATAATTCTTAGAAATTTGATATTTCTCTGGACACACGACAGAAAATTTGAGCATGTTGTGGATAAGGTTTGTTCTTCCCTACTCATGTTTTTTCTTTAAACATATATTAACTCTACATTATTCACTAGCAATTCCTATTGATTAAGATTAAACATCATAGTGCAATCTAAATCAATATTGGGGTCTTATTGTTCTCATACACCTGAAACGATTTTTTTTCTCTCTAAATTTCTGCCTAGCCCTTTTATACAAAATTCACCAATGCATTAGTTTGTACAAGTTGATAATACTGAACTTGTAGAATAACTTGTTCAACAGGTCAATTATTGATACTCTTGTGTGACATGGATGTCGTGTGTGTCACTTGATCTCCTAAATTAATAATCACACTGAACCTGGGTAGCTATGGGGAAGAGAATTCGTGAGAAAGAGTGCGCGTTGCCGAGTAGAAATTGCAGTAGTAGCCATCATACTCATCCAGGACGAGTTTGGGGAATTCTTCATGTTATGAAGTACCATCATTGGCGACAGGTCAAGAGAAGGATTACAAACAGAAGGCATGGTGGTGGAAGACCTGATGAAAGTAAGTCACAACTTTAAAGCCAAATATTTACTATTATAAAGTGGAAGATAAAATTTACCAGACTATAACACATGACACCACAAAACGGAGACAAATAAAATAATATAGAACCATTGGTTTATTCTGACATTTTTTGTTGATATGTCTCAATGTTTCTGTTTCCACTTCTTATTATTAGATATGTGAAAACCTTCTGCTGTTACTAGAATATTGGAGGTTGTTAGCTTTGAATAAGTCTTGGTCTATAGTATTATGTTTCCGTTATTTTAGATGTTTTTGTTTTTGAAGTTGACTATATATTTTGTATAGCGCAAGAATAAATCTATCAATTCTATCATATACTTTATATAACAGTGTGGTATCAAGAGCCTCTCATAGGCCTGATAAAGCATAGCAGCAGCTAGCTAACAAAGGGTGATGACAGAAAATACTTTTGTACAACCTATAATTGCTAAGTTTGATGGTCACTATGACCATTGGCCAATGTTGATGGCGAATTTTCTCCGTTCCAAAGAATTTTGCGATTTTGTGGAAATAGGAATTTCTGGTGCATCAGCCGGAACGACATCCACTGAGGCACAACATCATCATATTTATGAATAAAAGCTTAAGGACTTGAAAGCGAAGAATTATAATTTTCAAGCCTTTGGATCGTTTTATTCTCGAGACAATTCTTAACCAAGACACTATCCGTATGTAACAGTTTCATTACATATAAATTAAAATCTGTATGTAATAATCCGTTTGTAAATTGCCTTTTTTTTGTAAAATGTGAATATGAACCCACGTTATTCACTAAAGTGGCATATAACAGCTTTATGGTAGTACGTTTGTATCTGGATGATTTGATTTATATAGGGAATGATGATGAGTTGATGATGAAGTTCAAGCAATTAATGCAGTCTGAATTTGCTATGTCTGACCTGGGAAAAATGAAGTTTTTCCTCGGTCTTGAAGCAACACAGCAAGTTGATGGTATTTTTGTGTCTCAAAAGAAATATGTGAGAGATCTTCAAGAGAGATTTAGCATGAGAAATTCCAATTCTACTCATAATCCAATGGTTCCAGGAAGCAAATTAGGCAAAGGTGAAGAAGGAAAGGGAGTTGATACAACACTCTATAAACTCTGTACGTGGTCGGGAGTTTAATGTACGCAACTGCCAGAACCAGACATTATGTATAGTGTAAGTCAAGTTAGTAGGTTTATGGAATATCCAAAGGAGCTTCATTTTCAAGGAACAAAGAACATCATGCGTTACCTCAAAGGAACTTGCGAATTTGGTCTACTCTATCAAAGAAATCAAGGAAAAAATTTGATTGGTTATACGGACAGTGACTATGCCAGACGTTGAGGATAGAAAAAGCGTATGAGGCTATGTTTTCATGATGAGTAAAGCTTCTATTTCATGGAGTTCAAAGAAGCAACCAATGGTGAGTCACTCAACAACTAAGGCGGACTTTATAACAGCAGCTGCAAGTTCCTGTCAAGTTGTATGCCTTAGACGCATACTTGAAACAGTGGGAAGAAATCAAACGAGTCCTACGATTATCTACTGTGACAATAGTTCTACCATCAAGTTGTCAAAGAACCTAGTTATGCATGAGAGGAGCAAACACATTGATGTACGCTTTCATTTTCTAAGGAATCTTACAAGGAATGAAATTGTTGAACTGCAACATTTAGCAGTTGTTATGACAAAGCCACTTAAGTTGGAAGATTTTATTCGAATGAGAAAGGAGTTAGGGGTGGTTACAAATGTAGACTGAATATGTGTGACAATTCAGTTTAAAGGTGAGAATAATATTAGATATGTGAAAAACTTCTGCTGTTACTAGAATACTGGAGGTTGTTAGCTTTGAATAAGTCTTGGTCTATAGTATTTTATTTCTGTTATTTTAGATGTTTCTGTTTTTGAAGTTGGCTATATATTGTGTATAGCACAAGAATAAATCTATCAATTCTATCATATACTTTATATAACAATTATGTGCCACAATTTCTTTCACTTTGTAGGAGTTGAAAGGCCAGGAACTTCTTATGATTCTGGACTTAACTCTAAGCCAGATAATTGTACACCATGTGCAGAGTTTTCTAATGTAAGTAAACT
Organism: Vigna umbellata; assembly: GCF_029865625.1. Taxonomy (NCBI): domain Eukaryota; kingdom Viridiplantae; phylum Streptophyta; class Magnoliopsida; order Fabales; family Fabaceae; genus Vigna; species Vigna umbellata. Next base: position 15,642,916 of record NC_142173.1, on the reverse strand, counting down.
AGAATACGTTGGTTGCTTTCAGTATATTTTTGGGTTGTTGCTTGTCGTTTCAGTATATTATTATCATGCATTATTGGTTCATATTTTCCATTTAGAATGCTTATTTTATTGTAGATCGTAATCCCTGTTGAGTGTTACTGATTCTAATACTGACTTTGTCATCGTGCATTTTGGAGCATTACATGTTTTTTTTTGTGTTGATAAGGGGAATATTGTAAAAGTAGAATCTAATTTGATGTTTGGTACAGTCCCCTTCTCCATCCAAAAGTTCTTCTATCAAATCCCGATTTAGGTCACTTCTCAATGAAGATATATACAAAAGGAAAGGTCGACACAAGAGAAGCTCAACTTGCCCTGCAAAGACATCACTGCAAATACCTCATGCTGATTCTGTTCACAACTTGGAGGTTGACCCACTTAGTGAATTGTTACTAACTGTTGAGAGCCCTGAACCAGTTCTAAGAACCTTTCAGAACCATCTTGCAGAAGGCACACTGGATGTGTTATCACCAGTTTTCTCTGATAAACCAATTGCCAAGAATGACAAATGCGTAGCTTGTGGTACATTGTTTTCTAGTGACACTTTGGAGCAAAGCAAGATTCATAAACACTTGAGCTCTCCTATTCAAGATGGCCCGGAAGAGAAGTTGTTTAATGCCAAGATACTCACAACTGATGCTTCACCCCACCACTTCAGGGACTTTCTTGATGCATTGGATGTGATAAACGCAAACAAGAACTTTCTATTGGAATATATACAGGATCCAGGTTCTCCTTTGCCATTTCACACTAATCGCCAACAATCTTCGAAAGCTAATATTAGACGAACCAGATCTCTTTCATTTCCTGTATCTACCTCATCATCTGGAAAGCAAGATTCTGATCCAGGTCAACTCATACACCAAATGATAGATGATCTGTTAATTGCAGAAAAAAAGAACATACAAACTCAAAGTAACATGCCAAAGCCAAATGAATCCGTACATTACTGTTTACCGTGTAGTTCTTCGCATAATTTCGATCGAGTAGGTGAAAGAGATCCTAATTCGTCACCAGTTTCACCCCAGGTTCCCAACAATGTGAGAACTAGTCACTTCAAGGATCTTAGAAATAAGATGAGGCGCTTAATTGAAGAGGGAAGAAATGAAAGGCGTCGCATTACCATGGATGCCATACTTGACAAAATTCCTCGGGGAAAGAGACTTACAAAAAATATGAAGAAGTTGATTCATGACATGTCCAAAGATCCCACAGTCAATGGGGAAGGTGAAGAAAGTTCAACAAGTGGTTTTCAGAGCCGTCTCTCTTCTATGTCATTCAACAAGCATCAACGATCACCCATGAGGAATTCTTCTCTCAAAGAATCAATTGGAAGATATTCGCAGTTGTACGATACTTGTTTTAATAGTGAAGCCAAGTATCCTAGGGTTGAAAACTCAAGAATCAAAGAACAAAAGGCAAATTCTACATTAAAGACCCCAAAATCCTTCAAAAGGTTTCTATCAATGCCTAATTTGAAATCTTACTTTCACCACAATGAGGAGCCTTCTTTCCTTTTATCCTCCCAAAACTCAATGAAGAGGCATGGAAATAGAAACATCAGCGCAAATGACATTGATCATGACAATAGGAGGTTTAACCGTAGCGATGACTCAAAAAGTCAAATTTTTCCACCTACACTGGTCAATAACACAAATCAAGAAATCAGCTTGAAGTCTGACCAAAAACAAATGCTTGTCAGGAATGCTTCAAAATCAGGAATAAATTTTAGTGCTGAGGAAAAGGAAGATAACGTGGGAATTGAAGGTTTAGAAAACTTGAGAGACCGTGGACAAGACATTGGAGCTGAAATAGATTACCCAGCGGAAGCAAACTCTGTCTTCTCTTCCGATACCAGCTTTCTTGACGTTTCATTTGATCTAGAAGGTATATTTGATCGTTTTATACTTGAATATTTCATTTTGTCCCTAACTTTTAACTTACCATGTTCTTATTTTCTTCATGCATTTTGTGTGTGAGCACAACTTGTCTAATTGTAAGAAATTAGCATAGACAAATGGATAAGATTCCCATCTTATGTTTTCAATATTACAAGTTAATGGTGTTAGTAATTAAGATAAGAAATTTTTTTACTGAACATTAAAATAATCTAAGAGGTTATATAGATATGAAGGTACCCTTCCAAAAAAAAACATGATTCCATTAAGGAATTGAAACGGACATATATAAGAACAATGAAAGAGCATAAAAAGGACGTGAACATTAGAGCATAAGAACATAAAGACATGAAATAAAAGAAGCAATAGATTGAAAGAAATGGAGAGAAGAAGGAGATGTGGCACACCGATGGTTTAGTACAAGATGAGTGGTGGATAGAACCACTTGAACCTTGGTTCAAGATGACACAAGGGAGTTCAAGAACACTTAAATATCACTTTTTAAACTCTCACACACGCGGTTGAGGAAAATAGACTCTCTATTCAAACTATTCAGCGCTTTAGAAATGGTGGAGAGGTTCCCTTATATAGGATTTGGAAGGGATCTCTTACCAAATACACAAAGATGTATTCCAAAAGGTAGGACAAGATAAACTAGGGCTACACTGGATGACCTAGGCAACACACTCTTACTCTCCAAACATTCCACGTAATGAGCAAAGTTCTTCTTATTAGGTCTATAGAGGAGAGAGAGTTCATTGGGGAGATACAACACTAATGAGATCTAAGCCCAATCACGTAAGAAATTGGCATCACTCTCTACCCAAAACCTTAAGGCAATGCCTAATAGGTCTTCACTTTTATGTAGTGTTTTACTTTCTCATTTCTACCCAATGTGAGACTTAGAATCACCTTTGGAATTCTAACAATCTCCCCCTTCAAGGGTGAATCCCTTCCACATTGGTACACTCCCTCTCCAATGGAAGCATTCAAGTACCCCTATTCATACTACCGTTCATCTTAACGAGACATTCGATTTAACGACCATTGTTCGCATCTGAGCCTAACATGGCTTTAATACCAATCTATAAAGGAGGGAGTTCATTGGGGAGATACAATACTAATGATATCTAAGCCCAACCACAAAAGGCATTGACACCACTCTTTACCTAAAACATTAAGGCAATGGGTTAATGGGTCTTCACCTTTATATAATGCTCTACTTTCCCATATCTACCCAATGTGGGACTTAGAATCACACTTGAAATTGTAACACTCCTATCCTCCAAACATAATGGTGTTTTCTCAAACTAACTTTACTACAAAAATGTGCATAAATAGCGCTTTTTTAAGTGTCAATAGATAATGCTTTTTTAATTACGTGTTATCTATTGTCAACCACCAATAGATAGTACTTTTTTAATTAAGCGTTATCTATTGTCAACTACCAATAGATAATGCTTTTTTTAAAAAAGTGTTATCTATTGTCATCCACCAATAGATAGTGCTTAAAAAGTGCTATCTATTGGTCTAAAATTTTTAAAAGAAAATAATTAATTTTAGAATAAAATATTTCAAAAAATATAAAATATTTTTTTGAAAAGAAAAAAAATATTGGTTCTATTATGTGCAAACTCACACTATCTATTAGTTCTATTATATACAATAAAATATTAAATATTAAGATAAATATGACAAATGTCTCAAAAAGAATGTTTATTAATATGAATAAAAACTATTTGTACAATAATATTTCAAAATATAATTGTTAAGTCGTCTAGTACGTATCATGACATGACATTGCTTTATAAGATAATATATACAACCATAAGCATGTACTAATTACATGTAAACATCAATCTTTCCCAACATCCATTATTTGATTGTCCCAACATTGTTACCATCTACAACTAAAAAAATACTACAAGAAAGAAAAATAATATAAAATTAGTTAATTAAATTTGTACTACAAATTAATTATGATAATGAAAATAACTTACATAAGTTGCAATTGTCCTTCCTTCATAGTATATGATAATTTCCTTCCTATATCAACACACGTAATACTTTGAATTATTTATTATTGGAATTATTTATTATTTAAATGCAATGCAAAATTTATTGGAATTCTCAAATTATTGAAATAAAAAATAGTATTTACTACACTTAAAATACTTCTACCAAGTTTAAATTACAAAATTATATGAATCCTTTTGATTCGTGAATAAAAACCCTTAAAAGAGATCCTAAAAATCAAGTCAACCTTCCCATGTATAAGTGCAATACATATAGACACATGATGTAGTTTCTGATAAAACTTATTCATTTAAATATTGAACTAATTAGGTATGCACTACAATACAAGAGCATCAGGAAAAGCAATATGCACTGATAAAAAACCCAATTGTACTTTGATGAATCAAAATAAATCAGAAACCCAAATTCCTTATTCAATAGCATACCAATACCAAGCAATAAACGCAACATGTTTATTAAGATGTCGACAAATGTACCGAATCGTATCAAGTAATAATAAATGGTAAGACCAAATATCGTTTTCCAAGAGACTCACGAGACTAAACAGTCATGTGATTACTTAACTAATTAAGACTTAAGAACAATTTTTGGGGTTTTGAATGCAAATGCAATAAAAATAAACATGAATGCAATTTGATCAATTGAGGCTAAACTCAAGAATAAATGGAATGAATGATATTGAAATTATGAGATGGGTATGTTGTCGGGGTTTAAATTTCACCTAGTTTACTCTCATGTATATAATAATTCATCTTCTTCATTCAATTGTTAACATCACTCTTTAAATTACTTAAAACTCGATCGCTCGACTAAGAAAGCCTATCCTTAATTACTATACCACAATCCCTTGCATCCCTAATAATTAATTATGCATTACGATTAAAAACTTAAGATGACCAAAACTCATATCCCTATCCCTGAGCAATACTGCTTTTGGGAGAAATTCTCTAGATATAAGTTTCCCCGTATCTGTCCATATCACGAAAACCAATAATCATGTCATGAATGAGTTAAACATAACAAGCATAAAGCAAAGAAGAATAACCCTAACAATTAATGAAATAAGCATAAATAGATTGGAATCAATTCAAATATATGAGAGTTTAGAGGTTACATCTTCCCCAACAACAAATAAGATTAGTTCTCCATCTTCATGTAGAAACTAGGTGTACAATGGAATGAAAGAGATAGAAAAACCCTAGAAACTGAAGAGGAGAGCTCCCACATCCCTAAATCTGCCTCCAAGGGGCGAAAAATGTGTTTTTGTGCTCAAGCCATCAAGAGATACCATCCCTAGGACGTCCAAGTCCTTAAATAGATAAGAAAAATAACAGAAAACGGGTCCAAGCTCAACATGCTGGCACTCAGCGCCCCAACTTAGGGCAATCGGGCGTCCATGCGAGAGGAGTGGCGCTCAGGGCTCCTCAGAGGAGTGACAACTTGTTAAGATGTCGACAAGTGTACCAAATCGTATCAAGTAATAATAAATGGTAAGACCAAGTATAGTTTCCCAAAGAACTCACGACACTAAACAGTTATATGATTACCCAATTAATAAAGACTTTTGAAGAACAATTTAGGGGTTTTGAATGAAAATGTTATAAAAATAAACATGAATGAAATTTTGACCAATTGAAAGAAAAACACAAAGGTGAATGAATGATGTTGAAAATATGAGATGAATATGTTTTTGGGGTTTAGATTTCACCAAGTTTCCTCTCATGCATGTATGAATTCATCTTCTTCGTTAATGTTAATATCACTATCTAAATTACTTAAAACCCGATGTCTCGACAAAGAAAGCCTATCCTTAATTACTAGTTTACAATGTCTTGTCTCCCAGCAATTAATTTTCCATTACATACGCACAAAAGCTTAAGATAACCAAAACTCATATCTCTATGTCTAGGCAATATTGCATTTAGGAGTAATTTTCCAGATCCAGGTTTCCTCGTATATGTCCATATCACGAAAACCAACAATCATGCCATCAATGAGTTAAACATAACAAGCATTGTGCAAAGAAGAATAACCCTAACAATTAATGAAAGAAGCTTAAATAAATAAGAATCAATTCAAATACATGAGAGTTCACAAGGTTACATCATCCCCTAACAACAAAGAATGTTTAGTTCTCCATCGTCATGGAGAAACTAGATGAACAATGGAATGAAAAAGATAGGAAAACCCTAAAACCTGAAGGGGAGAGATTCTGCATCCACTTCCGCCTTCAGAAAGTTGGAGAAAATATAAATTTGTGTCAATTATATCAAGAGATACCCTCTCTAGGTCGAGCTAATCCTTAAATAACGCTGAATTGGGCCATGGGCCAACGTTGCCACCGCTTAGTGCCCCTACTTAGGGTGCTTAGGTGTGCTTGCGAGAGAATGGCACTCAGAGCCCCGAAAAGGGTGCCCAGGCGTGACTGCGAAGCTCTAGCGCTGAGGGTCATGAAAGGGGCGGCCAAGCGTAAGTACGACCTTCTGAAACATTCTCTTTTGGTTCTCTTTCTGTCCTTTATGAGTTGCAACTTCTTGACAACTTAACTCCTCTTCCAATTCATCCCAATTTCCTACAAAACCAAGGAGATTTAGTGATAAAATCTTCAAGTGTAACCTACTCTCTTATTTCCCAAAATAAACCAAAATCAAGAGAACAAACAAGTTTCTAAGTCAAAAAGGGTTCATTTGATATTAAAATTTACTCTCAAATAACGGTGAAATCAACCGTTATAACAACCCCAATCTTGAAACTTTGCTCGTCCTCAAGCAAAACAAAATGTAATTTAGCCTAAACAACACTTCAATGATTTAGCATATCACAAACACTTTCTTCCAAGACAAGTAATCACCCACAACTGCTTATCATACACATCTCAGTCAAGATTTATTGATGCACTGGTCAATCAAATTGACTGTGATGCTCATATTATCCCACATACAACAGATGCAACTCATGACATCTCCATTGTTTTACTCAAAATGTGTTTCACTCAAGCATTCAAAAGTGTATAATGAGGTACACTTATGCACTCTACTATCACCATGTCACATGAATCAACTTTGTCTTTCATTTAACCACACTCAAACACACTCACAATCAAGTTATCATCACAAGGACTTTTCAAGGCTTTTAATGTGGCTGGGCTAAGAAGAAAATGCATAATTCATTCATTCACATGAACAATTCATCTCTTTTTTACTTTTTTTGTGAGAAACCAAATTTGTAATTTATTCCCAACTTCACTTACATTGAGCTCATTTTTTCTTCTTTTATTTTTACTTTTGCTCAATGGTCTTTCATGAATTTCACAAAGTTCTTTTTGGTTTCTCACCACCCCAAACTTGAACTATTCTCCATTACCAAATATACATACTCTACTCAACTCAAGGTAAGGATTTCAACAAGGGTTTTTCAACTTCCAAATTTAGGCTCAAGGTGCAAAGGATAAAGAAAAATATTGATCTTTGTTGGCTTCACCTATAGACATTGGATCTAAGGGACAAGGAAAACATGGCCTTGATCATTTGTAACAAGCAAGCAAGTGGTTTAATCATAGAAATTTAGGAAAAATCAATCATGCTTCCAAAGCAATAACATTCAATGAATCAAAAACTCTAGAGCCCAACCTCTCAAAAGTTAATTCATGTTCCATAATTTGATAAACATCCTGCCCGACACATTAATCACAATTAACATCATGCATCATTTTCTAAAAATCATGAGCAACCACCTGCATTATATGACTTGACCATGCATCATCTCAACATCAATCACACAATAAAGCAGCCTAAGATAGCAATTACTCATCACACACATATTATAGCCAAACCATCCAAACATATCATTAAGCTGAGTACATATTTCAAAGCCACAGTTCCACAAATTAAAGTAAAAGAAAAAGAAAACTCCTATTAAGATAGCATTCATCAGTAAATGCTATCCATAATCCATCAGTAGATGCTTCTCAACAAATCTAGCATCCATCAGTTGATGCTCTCCACAGATCAACCCCAGCTATCATATGAGTCATCCTCCTCATCTTCATCATCTTCCTCTTCATCTTCCTCTTCATCTTCCTCCTCTTCTTCTTCATTTTCCTCCATAGTCGCGACACCAGAGGCTCTAGCTCCTCCACCATCCTGAGTTGGATTTGCCGACCAAGCAACATAAGCTTGGAATTATTCCTGAGTCATGAACTTCCTCTCAGGAAAGGCGGAAGTCAGATTCATCATTATAGCCTACTCGCATCTATAAAGCGCCTCCATCCTAAACTCCATTAGAGACATGTACATGTCTCTCATCTGGAATCGTACAACATCCTGAGCAGCATCCTGAGCCTGCCCTTGCTGATCCGGCTGTGGCACTCTCTTGTGAACCCTTGGAGGCTGAGGTGCTGGCATAAGTATTCCAGCTTCATACAACATGCAGTATTGGGTATAGTATGAAGCATCAATTTCCTTCCTGGGTCTTTCAAATGGAGGATGTGAGACAATCACCCCTACTAACTCGCACAAATGGGTGATAAGAGAAGGGTGTCCCAGAGGTGCCTTGTTGCTGACAGAAAAGGAATATTGCCCTGTTTGTAGTGATATCAGACACATGGGAGCAAGGTTGGATATTTGCATGTGTAAATGCCATCCAATATTTAGCCAGTCGGGTCAAATAAGTCCTCTTGATGCGGATGGGTGTATCATTCCTGTTCCTGTGAAACCTCCCACCTAGCATGCATAATGTTTTCTCCACCTCTACATAATTGTTGTCCTCATCCATAGCTAGAGCAAACTGACATTGTTCTCCAGTCCATTCAGACCCAAGGAAACTGTTGATGGTGTCAACATCATAGGGAATTCTCTTCCCTCTCACATAACTGCTATAACCCTCATGATTGTTTCCTAATCCCCTGGCATTGGCGTAGAACTCCTTCACCACAGCTATGTTGGCCGGTGAAGGGTAAAAGGCTACATTCGCCCATTGCTTCCTTCCTAGCTCTCTTTCAAACTCAGGTGCCATAAGAGGTATCAGTCCCACCTTTCTCTCCATCAAAAGTCTCCTGTTCTGGACCATTTGAAAATGCCTCTCATGCATTTGTGAGAGGAATTTGTTGGAATAGATATGTTCCTTTTTTTTGTCCTTTATCAGTAGTGTGCTTCACACACTTCTGATAAACAAATTTTTAATCCCCGAAAATGGAGTCAAAAACTTGTTAAGACCTTGGCAAGTGTACCAAATCGTATCAAGTAATAATAAATGGTAAGACCAAGTATCGTTTTCCAAGAGACTCATGACACTAAACAATTATGTGATTACTCAACTAATTAAGACTTTAAAGAACAATTTTTGGGGTTTTTGAATGCAAATGCAATAAAATAAACATGAATGCAATTTGATCAATTGAGGCTAAACACAAGAATAAAGGGATGAAGTTGATGAAATTGTTGTTGGGTTTAGATTTCACCTAATTTACTCTCATGCATATATGAATTCATCTTCTTCATTAATGTTAATGTCACTTTCTAATTTACTTTAAACCCGATGTCTCGGTGAAGAAAGCCTGCTCCTAATTACTACTTCACAATGTCTTGTCTCTCTAGCAATTAATCATGCATTACATTCGCACAAAAGCTTAAAGGCAACCGATCCTCCTATTCCTATGTCTAGGTAATATTGCTTTTGGGAGAATTTCCCCAGTTCTAGATTTCTCCATATGTGTCCATATCGACAAAATCAATGATCATGCAATTGAATGAGTTAAACAAAGCATGCCTAGAGTAAAGAGGAAAAACCCTAACAATTAATGAAGTAAAGCATACATAACCAAGAATCAATTCAATACATGAGAGTTTAAGAGGTTACATCTTTCCCAACAACAAATAAGGTTTAGTTCTCCTTTATCATGGAAGAACTAGATGAACAATGGAATGAAAAAATGAAAGAGTTAGATGATGGACAAATTTATGAACACCAAAATATGATGTCACAAACTTGTTTTTCAATCGGCAAGTATGACCGAATCGTTCAAGTAATAAACTTGGTAAGACCAAGTATCGTTCTTCCCAAAGGACTCACGGCCTAGTTTAGTTATGTGGTTTCTTAATTAGCTAAGACTTACAGATAAAATATTTGGAGTTTAATAAGCAAGACAGAAAATAAACATGTATGCATGAAGTTTTGATCAATGGCAAAAAGCAAAAGATAAACACTTTCAATGATATTAATGTATGAATATGTTGTTGGGGGTCAATTTCATCTTATCCACTCTCATATATTTTAGGAATTCAACAATCAAATCATCATTGTTAATGCCACTCTCTAATGTACCTTTCTAGAAGGCTTCTCCCTAATCACGAGTTCATACAATTCCTAGCATTCCTAATGATCAGTTCATAAGTGCAGGAGCTTAACGACAACCAATATAAAATTGGGAGAAATTCCCCGGATCTAGACTTCCCCGTACGTGCCCGTATCGACAAAACCAATAATCATGCATCGAATGAGTTAAACAATGCAAGCATTAAGCAAAGAGGAAAAACCCTAACTAATGATGAAAGAAAGCATAAGTCTTAATTAAAAGATGTAAAAACAGATTCCATATATGAGAGTTTCACAAGATTACATTGATTCCCCAACAAACATACAGAGTTTAGTTCACCATATTCATGGTGAACCTAGATGAATTACAATGAAAGAATGAAAGAATAAACCCTAAAAAGGTGAAGAGGAAGCCTCAGCATCCAAGATCCTCCTTCAAAGGGGTGGAAGAGAAAGTGTTTTCTTCGTTCCAGCCAGAGATGCTTAACCCTAGGAAACCCTAAAGCTTATATATCATTCGTAAATTACAAAAAGTCAAGTCCAAGCCCATTAAAGTGCCGCTCAGCGGTGAGTGCGTGACTTGTTTTCTCCCCTCAGCGGCCATTTTGCCCCTCAACGGACCTTACGTGACTTCCAGAGTGCCGCTCAGCGGTGAGTGCGTGACTTGTTTTCTCCCCTCAGTGGCCATTTTGCCCCTCAGCGGACCTCCCGCAAACTCCTGAGTGCCGCTCAGCGGTAAACTGCCGCTGAGCGGTGACTTCGGCTTCTCCTTTTGCACTTTTTATTGTCTTTTCTGATTTCATCTCTCTCCTTCTTCACTTCTTTCACCAAATTCACCTTAAAACCTGCACAAAAACACTGAAATCAAGCATAAACCTGTCCAGCTCTCTTATTTCCAAAAATATAAAGAAAAGCATGATTTCAAGCTAGTTTCTAAGTGTAAAGGTTGCTTTTAGTGTCAATTTTAATCATAAAAATAACAGTTTTTCAACTGTTATCACAACCCCAAACTTAAAACTTTGCTTGTCCTCAAGCAAATAATATGTAACTCCATCTTTAAACCAATTCATATGATGGTTCACTTCATTCAAAAATCTTTTTTTCAAGATAAGCAAAAACTTCACTCAAACTTATGACCAAGAGTTCAATCAAGATGTGCACATGCTTTAGTGTTCACAAAGTCATTTCAATTCCAACAAATGCTATTTTCATGAATGATCAATCAATTAAGCATGGATGTTCATGTGTTCATGTGATATTTCCTCACTAAGTCAAGTGTTTCACTCACACTCAAGTGTATAAGAGATGATCACTCATTCACTCTACTATCACAATGTTACATGAATTAACTTTGCCTTTCATTTTACCACAATCAAAAACATTCACAAGCATGCATCATCACAAGGACTTTTCTATGGCTTATAATGTGGCTGGGCTAACAAGAAAATTGGTTTTTCTGGATCACAAAATCCTTGAGTTAAGAGAATCATAACAACACAATCATCTTATTCATTCCCAACTTTCTTTTGCCTTTGCATTGAGCTTTACTTCTTTTTCTTTGCTTTTCTTTTTCTTCGCATATTCTTACTTTTTAGCTCTTAGCTCAATGCTTTTCATGTTTTCCCAACAACCCCAAACTTGAACACTTAACAATACCACACAAGATCTTCTACTTAACTCAAGGTAAAGATTTTTCAATTAAAGGTTTCAGTGTATTTTCAAGGCTAAGGGTTCAAAGGATAGAACACACAGTGTTCTCTTTTAGTGGGCTAATTTTATGAATTTGGCCAATAAAAAGGTTTTCAACAAATGGCCTTGATCACATGATGCAAAACAAGCAATTGATTCAATCATAGAAAACCTGGGCAAAACCATTCATGCTTTCAAAGTAATAGCATTCAACAATAACAACTCTGGAGCTCAAAATCTCACATATAAGCTCATTCAAATTTGACATACACATCCTGCTTAATTTCACAATCACAATCATGATATCATGCATTTGTTCACAAAGCTTGTGAATCACCTGTATAAGCATTTTAATGTGCACATCATCTCAACATCAGTGAATCATAAGCATCATTCAGTATTACTTATCACACAATCACAGTTAATAGCAAACCATCACAAGAAACCAGGTTTCAAATAAAGTACATCAAACCCTAATCTAAAAACAGAAAATACTTACAAAACACTGGGTTGCCTCCCAGTGAGCGCTTGTTTAACGTCACGAGCCTGACCCAAACTTTCAAGGATCAACCAACAACATCATTGTGGAAAATTGTTGCACCTCTCCCCCTAGATAAGGTTTGAGACGTTGACCATTCACCACCCAACTTCTTTGTGGATCAGCAGCAACTGGATTAAATATTTCAATTGCTCCATGCGGATGCACTTCTTTTATCACATATGGTCCTGACCATTTTGACTTCAGCTTCCCAGGAAATATCTTCAATCTTGAATTGAACAATAATACCTGTTGTCCTGGATTGAAAACTCTGTTCACCAACTTTCTGTCATGATAAAATTTAATTTTGTCTTTGTAAGCCTTGGATGAATCATATGCATGTAATCGCATTTCTTCAAGCTCCAAAATCTGCCGTCTGCGTGTGCATTTAGTTTCATAAGGATTGAAATTCAAGAATTTCAAAGCCCATAATGCTTTATGCTCCAATTCTACAGGCAAATGGCATGCTTTCCCATAGACTAATTGAAATGGTGATAATCCCATAGACGTCTTCATTGCTGTCCTATAAGCCCAAAGAGCATCATCCAATTTGAGAGACCAATCCTTTCTTGATGAAGTCACTGTTTTTTCCAGGATCCGTTTTATCTCCCTGTTAGATACCTCAGCTTGTCCATTGGTTTGTGGATGATAAGGTGCAGCTACTTTATGTTTTACTCCATAGTGTTTGAGTACTTTCTCTAGCTGATAATTGCAAAAATGAGATCCTCCATCACTGATCAACACTCTTGGAGTGCCAAAACGTGAGAATATCTGCCTCTTCAGGAATTTAATTACCGTGCTAGCATCATTTTTAGGACAAGCTAATGCTTCCACCCATTTACTCACATAATCCACTGCTACCAGAATATATTCATTGTTGAAAGATGGAGGGAAGGGTCCAACAAAGTCAATACCCCAACAATCAAAAACCTCAACCTCTAAAATACCTTGTAAAGGCATCTCATGACGTTTAGTGATTGTCCCTGCTCTTTGACATTTGTCACAATTTTTAGCATGATTATGAGCATCTTTAAACAAAGTTGGCCAATAAAATCCTGATTGAAGGACTTTTGCTGCTGTTCTTTCTCCATTAAAATGTCCTCCATAAGGTGAATCATGACAATGCCAGAGAATTCCTTCTGCTTCTTCATTTGTAACACATCTCCTCAGAAGATTATCTGCTCCAATTTTGAACAAATAAGGATCATCCCAAACAAACTGCTTGGCATCATGCAAAAATTTCTTTCTTTGTTGCCAAGTTAAGTCTTCCGGCATAACCCTTGCAGCTTTGAAATTAGCCATATCAGCAAACCAGGGTCTCTGCTGAATATACATGAGTGATTCATCTGAAAAAGATTCCCAGATTTCAGACTCCTTGCTAGTGACTTCATTATTGACTAACCGTGACAAATGATCAGCAATTAAGTTTTCACTTCCTTTCTTATCACGGATGTCTACATCAAATTCTTGCAATAGTAAAACCCATCTAATCAGACGTGGCTTAGAATCTGGTTTTGTCAACAAATATTTGATAGCTGCATGATCTGTATAGACAGTTACCTTGGACCCAATAAGATAAGGTCTAAATTTCTCTAGAGCATACACAATAGCAAGAAATTCTTTCTCGGTTGTAGCATAATTCAATTGAGCATCATTCAGAACCTTGCTAGCATAATAAATTGGATGAAACTTTTGTTCTTTCCGCTGGCCAAGGACAACTCCTATTGCATAATCACTTGCATCACACATTAATTCAAAGTTTTGATTCCAATCTGGTGCTACAATTACTGGAGCTGACACTAACTTCTTCTTCAATGTGTCAAAAGCTTTCAAACAATCTTCATTCATCACAAAAGGTGCATCCTTCATCAAAAGATTACTCAATGGTTTAGCAATTTTTGAAAAATCCTTGATGAATCTTCTATAAAACCCAGCATGACCAAGAAAACTTCTAATCCCCTTTACATTTGTTGGTGGAGGTAGTTTCTCAATGACTTCTACTTTAGCTTTGTCTACCTCAATTCCTTTAGCAGAGATTTTATGCCCCAATACAATTCCTTCAGTTACCATGAAATGACATTTTTCCCAATTCAAAACAAGATTTGTCTGAACACATCTTTTGAGGACAGTGTTCAAATTAGCCAAACATCTTTGGAAAGAATTTCCAAAAACTGAGAAATCATCCATGAATACTTCAATGCATTTTTCTAAAAGATCCGCAAAAATTGCCTGCATACACCTCTGAAACGTAGCTGGAGCATTACATAATCCAAAAGGCATCTTTCTATACGCAAAGATACCAAAAGGACAAGTAAAAGCCGTCTTCTCCTGGTCTTTTGGATCCACCACAATTTGATTATATCCAGAATATCCATCTAGAAAACAATAGAAAGCCTGCCCTGATAACCTTTCTAGCATCTGATCCATGAAAGGAAGAGGAAAATGATCTTTCCTAGTAGCTTTATTCAGCTTCCTGTAATCAATGCACATACGCCAACCAGTAACTGTCCGAGTAGGAATAAGTTCATTCTTATCATTATAAATTACTGTCATCCCACCTTTCTTTGGAACCACCTGTACTGGACTCACCCATTCACTATCAGAGATTGGATAGATGATACCAGCTTCTAACAGTTTCAACACTTCTTTTCTGACAACCTCCTTCATAACAGGATTTAACCTTCTCTGTGGTTGAGCACTTGGTTTATAATCTTCTTCCATAAAAATTTTGTGCATGCAGTAACTTGGGCTAATACCTTTGAGATCTGATATTGACCACCCAATTGCTTCTTTGTTGGCTTTCAGAATTTCTATCAATTGCTCTTCTTCTTGTAGAGATAAAGAATTATTGATGATGACTGGCTTTGTTCCATCTTCTTCTAGAAACACATATTTCAGATGTGATGGCAATCTTTTTAATTCTGGTGTCTGTGTTTTGACTGTTTCTTCCTTATCAATTATTTCAAATATTGGATCTTCCTCTGGACTCTTTTTCAATGTTTCCAAGTCCATCAGACATTCATCAATCAATTTCTCTTCTTCTTCATCTGAATCTTCACATGCATCAATGAGAGTTTTTTCCAATGGAGAAATATTTCGTACCATCCTTTCTTGCACCATACAAACTTTGTCAAGTTCATCAAATTGAAAACATGCTTTGTCATCATTTGGATATGTCATGGCCTTGGATACGTCAAAAGTGACTTTTTCATCGTCAACTCTCAATTTAAGCTTACCATTCTCTACATCAATCAAAACTCTAGCAGTCTTCATAAAAGGTCTCCCAAGAATAAGAGGAACATCACTAGTTCCTTCCATCTCCATCACAATAAAATCCACTGGGAATACAAATTTGTCAACCTTCACTAGAACATCTTCAACCACTCCATATGGATACTTAAGAGACCTGTCCGCCAATTGAAGAGCCATTCTGGTTGGTTTAATTTCCAGCCCCTGAATTGTTCTGCACATGGATAGCGGCATTAGATTAATGCTAGCTCCCAAATCAATCAATGCTCTTCCAACTTTCACATCTCCTATGGTGCATGGAATAGTGAAGCTTCCTGGATCTTTAAGTTTAGGAGGTAGTTTCTGTATGATTGCACTACAGTTGCCTTGTATATTGATAGTTTCCTTCTCAATATACTTGTGTTTCTTTGTGAGGAGTTCCTTCAAAAATTTCGCATATGCTGGCATCTGTTGCAATGCTTCAGAGAATGGTATAGTGATCTCCAACTTCTTAAACAATTCCATGAATCTTTCCAACTGCTTTTCTTTCTCCTTCCTTGAATAACTCTTTGGATAAGGAAGTGGCTTTTCATACTCTTTTTCTTTCTGTCTCTCCTCTCTCTCTTCTCTCTCTTTTTTTTTCTCTCCTCTCCTCTTCTTCTTTTTCCTTTTTCTCTCTCTCAACTCTTTCTTTCCACTCACATGTTTCTTTTTCACTCTCACTCTCATTTTCTTTCTCTTCTCTTTCTTTTTGTCTCTCCTCTAACACTCTACCACTTCTAGTCACAACAGTTTTACACTCCTTTCCAAGATTATCATGTTTCATCTCGTCAACTATTCTCTCAACATAAACCTCCATTTTTTTAAATGCAACATCCACATTATGACAATAAGACGCATTCGTCTTCAAGAATCTTTGGAAAGTCTCTTCAAGCTTTGTTGTTTTCTCAACTGGAGTAAATTGCATCTGCCATTTTGGTTGTTGCACTTGAACCATTGAGACCTGTTGTATTTCCTGTGGTATTTGAGAAAGTTTCATAGTTACTTCTTCAAGCTGTTGAGAGATAATTCTATTTTGAATAAGCAAAGCCTCATTTAATTGTAACAACTCCTTCTGACTAAAATCTCCTTTTTCAATGTTGAGTTCATTGTCATTAGTAGCCATATTTTCAATAATTTCAGTTGCTTCCTCTGGAGTTTTCCATTTAATGTTTCCTCCTGCTGAGGCATCAAGCATCATCTTAGCTTATGAACCAAGACCTCCAAGGAAAGTTAGGACTACTTCTTCTTCTTTGAAGCCATGCGTGGGTGTTTTTCTTAGCAGACTTTTGTATCTATCCCATGCATGCCCCAGTGATTCTTCCATGCCCTGCTTAAATGAAGATATCTCTTGCTTGCCTTTTGTCACCTTTGATTGTGGAAAGTACTTGTTCAAAAACTTTGTTACCACTGCTTCCCACTCTGTGAAACTTCCTTCTGGAAAGAGTTCAACCAAAGCTTAGCATTGCCTCCCAATGAGAAAGGAAACAAACTAAGTTTGATTGCTTCGTCTAGCACCCCATTGATTTTCACTGTGTTGCAAATTTCATTAAATGTAGTCAGGTGCTCATATGGGCTTTCATGAGATAACCCATTAAATTGATTACTCTTCACCAATTGGATTAGTGCTGGTTTGACCTCCATATTGGCTGCATTGACTCTAGGTCTAGCTATGCTGTTAAAGTGTTGAGGTCCAGCTATGTTGGTGTAATCAGCAAGAGTTCTTCTGATATTATTATTCTCCATATTTTCTGTGCTATTGTCAGAACCTTGTGGTGATGGTTGCAACAGAGTTTCCAGAGGAGGGAAAAGTTCTCTAGATGTTCTGATTCTTCTCCTCCTTCTACTGTCTTCTAATCCTTCAAGCAGAGGTTCTGTTGTTTTCTTGCTCCTAGTTCGAATTGCCTCCTGCATACACAAGAACACAAAACCCTAGAAAAGATTTGGTTAGCATAAAAAGATATAAGAGAAGATATAATATTCAGAAAATAATAAAAAAAATAAGTCAAAGATAATCAATAATCACACAAATTAACCAGTTAAACCACGAGTCCCCGGCAACGGCGCCAAAAACTTGATGGACAAATTTATGAACACCAAAATATGATGTCACAAACTTGTTTTTCAATCGGCAAGTATGACCGAATCGTTCAAGTAATAAACTTGGTAAGACCAAGTATCGTTCTTCCCAAAGGACTCACGGCCTAGTTTAGTTATGTGGTTTCTTAATTAGCTAAGACTTACAGATAAAATATTTGGAGTTTAATATGCAAGACAGAAAATAAACATGTATGCATGAAGTTTTGATCAATGGCAAAAAGCAAAAGATAAACACTTTCAATGATATTAATGTATGAATATGTTGTTGGGGGTCAATTTCATCTTATCCACTCTCATATATTTTAGGAATTCAACAATCAAATCATCATTGTTAATGCCACTCTCTAATGTACCTTTCTAGAAGGCTTCTCCGTAATCACGAGTTCATACAATTCCTAGCATTCCTAATGATCAGTTCATAAGTGCATGAGCTTAACGACAACCAATATAAAATTGGGAGAAATTCCCCGGATCTAGACTTCCCCGTACGTGCCCGTATCGACAAAACCAATAATCATGCATCGAATGAGTTAAACAATGCAAGCATTAAGCAAAGAGGAAAAACCCTAACTAATGATGAAAGAAAGCATAAGTCTTAATTAAAAGATGTAAAAACAGATTCCATATATGAGAGTTTCACAAGATTACATTGATTCCCCAACAAACATACAGAGTTTAGTTCACCATATTCATGGTGAACCTAGATGAATTACAATGAAAGAATGAAAGAATAAACCCTAAAAAGGTGAAGAGGAAGCCTCAGCATCCAAGATCCTCCTTCAAAGGGTGGAAGAGAGAGTGTTTTCTTCGTTCCAGCCAGAGATGCTTAACCCTAGGAAACCCTAAAGCTTATATATCATTCGTAAATTACAAAAAGTCAAGTCCAAGCCCATTAAAGTGCCGCTCAGCGGTAAAATACCGCTCAGCGGTGAGTGCGTGACTTGTTTTCTCCCCTCAGCGGCCATTTTGCCCCTCAGCGGACCTCCCGCAAACTCCTGAGTGCCGCTCAGCGGTAAACTGCCGCTGAGCGGTGACTTCGGCTTCTCCTTTTGCACTTTTTATTGTCTTTTCTGATTTCATCTCTCTCCTTCTTCACTTCTTTTACCAAATTCACCTTAAAACCTGCACAAAAACACTGAAATCAAGCATAAACCTGTCCAGCTCTCTTATTTCCAAAAATATAAAGAAAAGCATGATTTCAAGCTAGTTTCTAAGTGTAAAGGTTGCTTTTAGTGTCAATTTTAATCATAAAAATAACAGTTTTTCAACTGTTATCATTAGAAAAACCCTAAAAAGAGAAGAGGAGACTCCCGCATCCCCAACTCTGCCCCCAAGGAGTGAAAAGTGTGTTTCTGTGCTTAAGCCATCAAAAGATACAATCCCTAGGATGTGCAAGTCCTTAAATAGAACATAAAAATAACAGAAAACAGGTCCAAACCCACGTCGTCGGCGCTTAGCAGCACTTTTGGCGCTCAGCGGTAGTTACGACACTCAAATGACGAATGACCATTCGGTTTCACTTTTGACCGATCGATCTTACACTGTTGACCGTTCGGCATGTATTCTACCACTTCATTCAGCTTCTCCTCTCACAAACCGTTCGGTTTGTCTATGTTTTCTGCAGTCATTCAGTCCTCAGTTACACCGTTCGGCAGTTGTCTTTCTTGCTCACACCGTTCGGCCTAGTTCCACCACCTTCACACCGTTCGGTCTCTGTTATGAACTGTTCGGTCTCTGTCTTCTCCACTATCTGACCGTTCGGTCAGTCTCAATAATCGTTCGGTCAGTCTCAATAATCGTTCGGTCTGGGTTCTTAACCGTTCGGTTTGGATTCTCTCGCATCCTACCGTTCGGTCTAATACTGTTTCTGTCTTTTCTGGGTTCCAACTCCTTGCTACTTCAACTTCTTTCATCCAATTCATCTTAATTTCTGTCAAAACAAGGAAAATCAAGCATAAAACCCATCCAACTCTCTTATTTCCAAAACTTAAATAAAAGCATGATTTCAAACTAGTTTCTAAGTCATAAAGGGTGTTTTAATATCAAGATTAAGTATAAAAATAACAGTTTTTCAACCATTATCACAACCCCAAACTTGAAACTTTGCTTGTCCTCAAGCAAAATGTAACTTGGCTTCAATAAAATAATCATACTACAATGGTTTAGCACACCAAAAACCAGTTTCCTCTAGGATAAGTAAATCACTCATGAATGCTCATCATAGAAAGATTAGTCAAGATATAATGATGCTTTAGCCAATCAAGCTTCAATTATGGTGCTCACATAATCAAGACATACACAACAGATGCAAACCTCATGAATAATCAACAACCAAGCAAGAATGTTATCATAAAGTGCATGGAACTATTCCTCTCCAAAGATAGTGTTTCACTCAAGCACTCAAAAGTGTTTCACTCAAGCACTCAAAAGTGTTTCACTCAACTCAAAGGTGTATAATGAGGTGACACTCTTACACTCTACCATAACAATGTCACATGAACGAACTTTGCCTTTCATTTAACCACATATCAAACATACTCACAAGCAAGTTATCATCCGCCTTTAGAGAGTGTGTTGTTGTGCTGATTTAGAGAGTGGAAGAGTGTGCTGTTGTGCTGCTCCAGCCAGAGATACAAAACATAGGACGCTTGAGTTCTTTAAATAGAACGAAGAACGAACATAAACAAAGCCCAGGCCCGTGTCGCTGGCGCTCAAGCGCCCACTTAGGGTGCCCGGGTGGTGAGCGGTTGTCTTCCACGCTCAAGCCTTCCAGATGATGCCCAAGCTTCGAGCTTCCGACGCTCAAGCGCCCCAAAAGGGGCGCCCGGGCGGTGAGCGGTGGTCTTCCATGCTTAAGCCTTCCAGATGACGCTCAAGCTTCGAGCTTCCTGCGCTCAAGCGCCCAAAAAGGGGCGCCAGGGCAGTGAGCGGTGGTTTCCTGCGCTCAAGCCTCAGAGATGACACCCAAGTTTCGTGCATCTAGCGCTCAAGCGCCCAAAAAGGGCGCTCGGGCAGTGAGCGACACTCCTCTACGCCCAAGCCTCCAAAAGGGGTGCCCAAGCTTCGAGAATCCCTCCCTTCTGGTGCTTTTTCAGGCCTCTCTAAGCTCCATCTCCTTAGCACTTCATCCTTGCTTTCCATATTATCTCATTTTCAACCAAAACAAGGAAAATTAGTCATAAAACCATCAAATTGAATCTCAACTCTCTTATTCACACAACTTAACAGAAAAATATGATTCCAAGCAAGTTTTTAAGCAGAAGAAGGTGCATTTAGTATCAAAATTACATCACAAATAGCAGTATTTTCAATCGTTATCAAGATCTCATCTCACTGAAATGATTATTCTAGAAAATTCTAACTAGAATCTATATAAAATGTTCTAGATGTTTACCTATATTGAATGTTATGGGTTTTTCCTCCTATCTTAATCTTTTCTATAATGTTCTAGAACTTGTATTATATTTTAATAACTTTGATGTTATTTCTTAGATATTTTGTTATGTCTGTTGTGGAATTAGAATTGAAATTTTTATCTAAATAACTCACCTACTAAAAGTTTTCATTAAAAGTCAACATAGCTGAAACTTCAATTCTGAGTACAGAATAACAGTCGGAGGATGGCGTAGCTATTATATTTCATGTGCAAATATTTTTATCGTCTACATAAAATCGTATACTTTAAACTCGAATGGAACTTAAGTGATGGATTTTGTTTGTCACCAATCTGGATGAACTAATGGCTTGAAATCAAATTTTACATTAGATACTTGAAATACTTCAACTCTTTACATTCTGTAACAAGAAACACACTTCAATTTAATTAGTTGTGCGAATGATAACCTCAGCAGGTTTGCTTTGAATTAGCCATTCCTTATCAAAACTCAATATATAAATTTTCAGCACAATCTTGCTCAACCTGATCATTGTTGCATGGCTACAGCTGTTGATTTTATTTTTACTAATATTGATCATCTCATGGTTACGTTATACAGAAGAATTAAACTCAGAATTAAAGCAAGGGCAAGATGATGGATTGGACCAAATGTCAGAGCAGCAAGAGGGTGAAGAAAATCACCCGGAGGCGGGTGAGAATTTTCAAAACCTTGGAACTCTAAGTGAGAGCTTCAACTATGAAATTCCATGTATGGAAGTTGATCCAAGTAATGAAGCAGCATTTAATTATGTGACAAAGGTTTTAGATCTCTCAGGGTTCACTGGCCAGGATTCCCTAGGGATATGGTATTCTGATAACCAACCAGTTGGTCCTTCAGTATATGAAGAATTGGAGGGTTGCTTGCTTCTTGATCCTGATTGTTCTGGTAACAGTGGCGAAGGTGGAGAATGTAATCACCTGCTTCTGTTCGATATAGTAAATGAAGGGTTGTTGGAGATTTTTGGAAGATCATACAACTATTATCCAAGACCCTTATCTACTCTCTCCCATGTTCATCCACTGCCAACAGGAGAAAATGTGCTCTATGATGTGTGGAAGATTATTAGCTGGTATCTGAACTCAACAATATCTGATAGTTACATATCATTGGATTATTATGTGAGCAAAGATCTATCAAAATATGATGGGTGGATGAATCTTCAATTTGATTCTGAATGTGTCGGGCTTGAGATAGATGACTTGATTTTTGATGATCTTTTGGAGGAAATAATATTCACCCAGTTTACCTAAGTTATACGAGCTCTATAGTTTCTCCATACCGTGATAAAATTTGTCTAGAGTTAATGTAGGCTCTAATTCTTATCCAATTTCTTTTGATTGAATGCTTCAAGCCAATGCATCTATTAATTAATTATTTAAAAATATTTTTATTCGACAATATTCATCAAACCTTAATTCTTTTACAAAAGTTTTATGATTTTGGTTATTTAATATTTGTAAGCTTAATTTAAATTTTTGTTGCACAGTGCTTTATTTCACGAATTTTATCATTTTTAGGTATATTTCACTATTTGGAATTTCACATTTGCTTATTCAATGATTTTATTTTTCTGTATAAAATCTGCATCATGCTTTTCACTTTTTTATACCTTTAATCATAGTGGCAACAAAACATGTTTAAAAAAAATTGTGATACAATTGCTTTTTATAATACATTAAAACTAAGAATGACAAATGGACTAATTAGTGTATATTTATATCTTTATTTAATCATTAATTTTAGTTTTTCAATTGGTTTTTCTTAACAACTAAATATTATAATGAAGATATTAGATTTACTTAGAATATAATTTGTGATATTACGTTATCAAAAAGAAAATTAGGTAAAAAAATTCAGAAACAAATGTTAAAGACAAAATTGTCTATATGAACAAATGATCTCATGTTTTGAAGTTTAATCAAATAACATTAAAACGGGTTAAAAGATTAGAAAGCAACCTAGGATAAAATTATAGAGCCAAAAACCCTAAACAAACAAAACTAGAACCTAAACCTAATCCCATATAACATATATAGGAAAACACTTAGCTCCTAGGAAATAGAAAAACAACTAGGCTAGAACAATCAGACGATTACTAGATGATGTCTTGTCTAAAATTGTCTGAGAGAGAGCTAAGCTAAACACTTAATGCTTAAGATACTTGAACTAGGTATTTTGCTTGTCTCAAAAACAGAAACAGGTCAAGACAATGTCTTCGAAGAAAACAAGTAAAGGACTCAACTGATAAAAGACATAACAAAACCTAAAAAAGCTAAATGTTATCTGCCTATAAGGTACAAATACAAAGAAGTGTTTACTTGAATCCAGATGATACCACGAGCAAAATAGACACGTCATCTTATAATGAAGTATCTATACATTTGGTATCTTCAAATTTAAAAGAGCTTAATTGAAAAATGCTACCTAACGATAAGAAATTAAAAAAACTTTGTTGTTCTGAGCAAGCATTAAATGACATTAAATGCCAACATTTCAAAAACAACAAAAGTGATTTAAATTCATATTTGTTGCATGCACACTTTACTCTAATTTTGCAGATAAGCTATTTTGCACGCATCCACAGTGCTATAGATCAAAAATCAAATGTGATGTTAGAGAAAAAAGGGATAATCATGGAATGCTCCTCTCTTGAAGAAAAGTCTAAAAAGATTGTACAACCTAATTCAAGCAAAGGAATGAAAAAGCATCCCTACTCTGACAAAGTTGACTTACACAATGGTTGCTATGAAAAGTAGAAAGAGAAAATACAAGCATCAAGGGTACGAACTACAATCACTGTCTAACGGACAAATATTCATCAAGCCTATAAATAAAAGATCTCTAACAAAGAAAATCAAGAGGATAGAATAAAGGATATCAAGTGCGCAAAGCTTACAACGCCATATTCATCCTATATATAGAGAAGAAGAGAGAAAAAGAGCTAAAAACAAGTATATATAAGTTGAAGAATGTTGACATTGTTGATAGGAGGAGCACTGGTTTAGTTCAACCCACAATCTCAGTGATATCTGTGTTTTTGATGATGACAATTGATAACAGTTGAAAAACTGTTATTTTTATACTTAATTTTGACCTTAAAGACAACCTTTATGACTTAGAAACTAGCTTGTAATCATGCTTTTGCTTATGTTTTGGAAATAAGAGAGTTGGATTGGTTTTATGCTTGGTTTTCGTTGTTTTTGCAGGTTTTAAGATGAATTGATGGAAGAAGTGAAGTAGTCAGAAGTTGGACTCAGAAAAAGGAAGAAAAATTGCATAAAAGAAGAGCCGCAAGTACCGCTCAGCGTCACTTTTACTGTTGAGCGGCACTTTGAAGTCCCGCAGTTAACGCTGAGGGGCAAAACTGCGTCAAATAGAAGAACCGCACTTAGCGCTGAGCGGTAATTACTGTTGAGCGCCATTTTATTGGGCCTTGGGTGATGACAAATTTATGAACACCGAAAAACGGCGTCAAAAACTTGTTTAACAATCGGCAAGTGTGACCGAATCGTATCAAGTAATAAAACTCAGTAAGACCAAGTATCGTTCTCCCAAAGGACTCACGGTCTAGTTAGCTATATGATTTGTTGATTATTTAAGACTTGTTAACAATTGATTGTAGGTTTTAAATGCAAGAGACAATAATTAAACATGTATGCATGAATTTGATCAATGGAAAAGAGGAATACAAACACTTTAATGAATTAGATGGATGAGTATGTTGTTGGGGTTATCAATTTCATCTTATCCAATCTCATATACTTTTAGGAATTCATCATTCTTTTCATCAATGTTAATGCCACTCTCTAAATCACCTTGCCAGAAGGTCTATCCTTAATTATAAGTTCATACAATTCCTAGCATTCCTAGTAATTAATTCTGAAGTGCAGAAGCTTAAAGGCAACCAATATACTATTGGGAGAAATTCCCCGGATCTAGATTTCCCCGTACGTTCCCATATCGACAAAATCAATAATCATGGAAATGAATGAGTTAAACAATGCAAGCTTTAAGAAAAGAGGAAAAACCCTAACTAATGATGAAAGAAAGCATGTATCTTAAAATAAGATGTTAAAACAAATTCCATATATGAGAGTTTCACAAGACTACATTGATTCCCCAACAACAATACAAGGTTTAGTTCACCATATTGATGGTGAAACTAGATGAACAATAATGGAAGAATGAAAGATAGAACCCCAGAAAGATGAGGAGGTAGCCTGAGCATCCAAGATCTTCCTTCAAGGGGTGGAAAAGTGAGTGTTTGCTTCGTCTCAGCCAAAGATACAAACCTTAGGACGTCCTAAAGCTTATATACTATTCTAAAATATACAGAAAATTAGGCCCAAGCCCAAAATAGTGCCGCTCAGCAGTAAAGTACCGCTCAGCGGTAACTGCGTGAGTTGATTCTTCCTCCTCAGCGGCATTTTCACCCCTCAGCGGATCCAACGTGAGTTCCTGAGTGCCTCTCAGCGGTAAACTGCCGCTGAGCGGTAGTTGCGACCTCTCCTTTTGCACTTTTTGATGTATTTTCTGATTCCATCCCTTTCCGTCTTCACTTCTTTCACAAATTCACCTTAAAACTTGCATAAAACACTGAAATCAAGCATAAACCTATCCAGCTCTCTTATTTCTAAAAATATGACCAAAAGCGTGATTTCAAGCTAGTTTCTAAGTGTTAAAGGTTGCTTTTAGTATAAATTTTAAGTATGAAAATAATAGTTTTTCAACTGTTATCACAACCCCAAACTTAGAACTTTGCTTGTCCTCAAGCAAACAAGATGTAACTCAATCTTCTACCAATCCATACAATGATTAACTCATTAGAAAATTCTCTTTTCAAGATAAGTACAAACTTCAATTAAACTCATGACAAAGATTTCAATCAAGACATGCACATGCTTCGGTGTTCACAAAGTCACTTAATATCCAACAAATGCTATTTTTCATGAATGATTAATCAACTAAGCATGGATGTTCATGTGCTCATGGAATATTTCCTCACTAGGTAAAGTGTTTTACTCAAACATAAGTGTATAAGAGGTAATCACTCATTCACTCTACTATCACAATGTCACATGAATTGACTTTGCCTTTCATTTAACCACAATCAAATAAATTCACAAGCATGCATCATCACAAGGACTTTTCAAATGGTGGAGCAGAAGTATCCACCCCAGATATCTTGTAGAGGTGTGTGATTAAAGAAGGATGTCCTAAGGGTGCTTTGTTGTTTGTTGTGTTAGCGCACACCCTTATCTCATCAGCTATTACCTGTCTAATATTGACATTCAAGTTCCTGATTGCACAGTAAAGGAGGAGTGCCCTGCTAAGAGTGATGTCTGACACATAAGAACATGGCTAAATATTGGCATGAGAAAACGCCATCCAATACTTTGCAAGAGGAGTCAAGTCAGTCCTCCTAATGTTCACCACAGAGCCAATTCTGTTCCTATGAAAATGTCCTCCAGGTGTGATAACAGTTGAAAAACTGTTATTTTCATGCTTAAAATTGATACTAAAAGCAACCTTTATACTTAGAAACTAGCTTGAAATCATGCTTTTATTCATATTTTCAGAAATAAGAGAGCTGGACAAGTTTATGCTTGATTTCAGTGTTTTTGTGCAGGTTTTAAGGTGAATTCAGTGAAAGAAGTGAAGAAGGAGAGAGATGAAATTAGAAAAGACACCAAAATGTGCAAAAGGAGAAGCCGCAAGTACCGCTCAGCGGCAGTTTACCGCTGAGCAGCACTCAGGAGTTCACGGGAGATCCGCTGAGGGGCAAAATGGCCGCTGAGCGGAAGAAACCAACTCACGCACTTACCGCTGAGCGGCACTTTACCGCTGAGCGGCACACTTATGGGCTTGGGCCTGAATTTTCTGTAATTTTAGAATAATATATATGCTTTAGGACGTCCTAGGGTTTGTATCTTTGGCAGAAACAAAGCAAACACTCTCTCTTCCACCCCTTTGAAGGTGGATCTTGGATGCTCAGGCTACCTCTTCACCTTTCTAGGGTTTTATCCTTCATTCTTTCATTATTGTTCATCTAGGTTCACCATGAATATGGTGAACTAAACCTTGTATGTTTGTTGGGGAATCAATGTAATCTTTTGAAGCTCTCATATATGGAATTTGTGCTTACATCTTAATCTAAGACCTATGCTTTCTTTCATCATTAGTTAGGGTTTTTCCTCTATGCTCAATGCTTGCTTTGTTTAACTCATTCAATGCATGATTATTGGTTTTGTCCATACGGGAACGTACGGGGAAGTCTAGATCCGGGGAATTACTCCCAATAGTATATTGGTTGTCGTTAAGCTCCTGTGCTAAAAGAACTAATTATTAGGAATGCTAGGAATTGTATGAACTCGTAATTATGGATAGGCTTTCTTGACAAGGTAATTTAGAGAGTGGCATTAACAATGATGACTTGAATGTTGAATTCCTAAAATATATGAGAGTGGACAAGATGAAATTGATCCCCAACAACATATTCATCCATATATTTCATTGAAAGTGCTTGTATTTTGTTTTTCCATTGATCAACCTCATGCATACATGTTTATTTTCGTCTTTTGCATAGTAAAATCCAATTATTTTGTTCTTAAGTCTTAGCTAATCAACGAATCACATAACTAAACTAGGCCGTGAGTCCTTTGGGAGAACGATACTTGGTCTTACCGAGTTTATTACTTCAAACGATTCGGTCATACTTGCCGATTGTAAAACAAGTTTGTGACATCATATTTTGGTGATCATAAATTTGTGCATCAAGGTACACATAAAACTCTCTCCACATGATCAAAATCAGCACATTTTTCCATACAGAGAGCAAACTGGCATTGCTTACCAGCCCACACAGTATCCAAGAAGTTATTAATGGAATCAGGATCATACCTAATAGCATGGCCTCTGACATAGCCTAGGTAATTCTCAGCCGGATAATCACCAATCTTCCTTGCATTAGTGTAGAATTCTTTCACCACGGCTATATTGGCAGGTGTAGGGTATGTAGCTAGCTTCCCCCAATCATCCCCTAACAATTGCTCTCCAAATTGAGGAGCAAAGTTAGGTATCATTCCAACCTTTCTCTCCATAAGGAGTCTCCTATCTTGGACCACCTTAAAGTGCTTCTCATGTTTACAAGATAGGAACCTACTAGAATGGGGTTGTTCTGGTTCCTTTTCTTTTCTTTTGGATGCCATGGTCTTCATTCTTTTGCCTGAAGAGGATGCCATTCCTACATCAAACACAGATACAAAACCACAAAACATGTTGTTAATCATTAGTAAAACACAGACAACACCTTATTTCGAGGCTCAACCACCGCTGAGGGTAAAAATCACCCCTCAGCGCCACCAGTGCAACAATCCAGAACGTAACTCAACAACACCCTGTCAGAATTTACCCCTGAGCGGTTGATGAAAAATTTATGAACACCGAAAAATGGCGCCACAAACTTGTTTAACAATCGACAAGTGTGACCGAATCGTTTCAAGTATTAAAACTCGGTAAGATCAAGTATCGTTCTCCCAAAGGACTCACGACCTAGTTTAGTTATGTGATTTGTTGATTATTTAAGACTTAAGAACAAATTGATTGGAGTTTAATATGCAAAAGACAGTAAATAAACATGTATGCATGAATTTGATCAATGGCAAAAATGGAATACAAACACTTCAATGAAATAGATGGATGAGTATGTTGTTGGGGTTATCAATTTCATCTTATCCACTCTCATATACTTTAGGAATTCAACATTCTTTTCATCAATTGTTAATGCCACTCTCTAAATCACCTTGCAAGAAGGCCTATCCTGATGTGCGTGAGTTATTTTCTTCCCCTCAGCAGCCATTTTGCCCCTCAGTGGATCCCACGTGACCTCCCGAGTACGGCTCAGCGGTAAACTGCCGCTGAGCGATACTTGCGGCTTCTCCTTTTGCACTTTTTGATGTCTTTTCTGATTCCATCTTTCTCCTTCTTCACTTCTTTCACCAAATTAACCTTAAAACTTGCATAAAAACACTGAAATCAAGCATAAACCTGTCCAGCTCTCTTATTTATTAAAATATGACCAAAAGCATGATTTCAAGCTAGTTTCTAAGTGTTAAAGGTTGCTTTTAGTATCAATTTTAAGCATAAAAATAACAGTTTTTCAACTGTTATCACAACCCCAAACTTAGAACTTTGCTTGTCCTCAAGCAAACAAGATGTAACTCAATCTTCTACCAATTCATATAATGGTTCACTCATTCAAAAATCTTCTTTTCAAGATAAGTAAAGACTTTAATCAAACTTATGACAAAGATTTCAATCAAGACGTGCACATGCTTTGGTGTTCACATAGTTACTTAATATCCAACAAATGCTATTTTTCATGAATGATCAATCAACTAAGGATAGATGTTCATGTGCTCATGGAATATTTCCTCACTAGGTAAAGTGTTTCACTCAAACACAAGTGTATAAGAGGTAATCACTCATTCACTCTACTATCACAATGTCACATGAATCAACTTTGCCTTTCATTTAACCACAATCAAAAACATTCACAAGCATGCATCATCACAAGGACTTTTCAATGGCTTATAACGTGGCTGGGCTAACAAGAAAATTGGTTTTTCTGGATTACAATATCCTTGAGTTAAGATAATCATATCAACACAATCATTCTTATTTTTCCCAACTTGCCTTTGCATTGAGCTTTGCCTTTTCTTTTCTTTTCTCTTCTTTTTCTTTTTCTTTTCATATTCTTAATTCTTAGATCTTAGCTCAATGCTTTCAATTTCCCTTTTATAATTTCCCAACAACCCCAAACTTGAACATTTATCAATACCACAGAATATTTTCTACTTATCTCAAGGTAAAGCTTTTCAACAAGGGTTTTCAAATTATGTTCAAGGCTAAGGGTTCAAAGGATAGAACACAAAGTGTTCTCTTTTAGTGGGCTAACTTCATGAATTTGGCCAATAAAAAGGGTTCCAACAAATGGCCTTGATCATATGATGCAAAACAAGTAATTGATTCAATCATAGAAAACCTGGGCAAAATCATTCATGCTTTCAAAGTAATAGTATTCAATCATAACAACTCTGGAGCTCAAAACCTCACATATAAGCTCATTCACATTTGACATACACATCCTGCTTAATCTCACAATCACAATCACAACATCATGCATTTTTTCACAAAGCTTGTGAACCACCTGTATAAGCATTTAATGTGCACATCTCAACATCAATCAATCTCAAAGCATCATCAAGCATTACTTACCACACAATCACAATCATAAGCAAACCATCATAACAAACCAAGTTTCCAATTGAGTACATCAAACCTTATTCTAAAACAAAATTAAATAAGTTCAGAACACTTAAACCAAACAAAAGCATAAGTCCTGCTCTAATTATGATAGCATTCATCAGTAAATGCTATCTCAGCTCCTCATCAATCTGAGCTGTCATCTGTATCTTCCTCTTCTTCCTCATCTTCAACATCCTCAAATGCATCATCATCATCATCAGCTTCATCTTCATCCATCTCCCTAACTGAAGCTTCAGCTGCTTCAGCTCCGCCTCCTTGTACCGGCTCCTCTGGCCAAGCTACTATATTATGAAACTCCTCCATAGTCCACCTGTGAGCTGGAGGTGTATCATACATGCCAACAATCATTTTTGCAGTAGCCACCTGCCCTCTATGGATAGACTGTATCTGTGCACCTATAAGAGACATGTACATGTCCCTCATTTGGAATGGTTATGCTTCATGTGTCTCAGCAGATGCCTGAATCTGTGCTTGCCCTCTCTCTTTGCGAGTACGGCGTGGTGGAACTGGTTGAGCTGCTTCCTCACCTCCACAATATTGTCTATAATAGGCCTCATCAATTGCTTTCCTTGGCCTTTCAAATGGTGGAGCAGAAGTATCCACCCCAGCTATCTTGCATAGGTGAGTGATTAAAGAAGGATGTCCTAAGGGTGATTTATTATTTGTGGTATTAACGCACACCCTGATCTCATCAGCATTACCTGCCCAATATTAACATTCAAATTCCTGATTGCACAGTACATGAAGAGTGCCCTGCTAAGAGTGATGTCTGACACATGAGAACATGGCTGAATGTTGGCATGAGAAAACGCCATCCAATACTTTGCAAGAGGAGTCAAGTCAGTCCTCCTAATATTCACCACAACACCAGTTCTATTCCTTTGAAAGTGTCCTCCAGGTATACATAGAACTCTCTCCACATCCTCAAAATCAGCACCTTCCTCCATACAGAGAGCAAACTGGCACTACTCACCAGCCCACACAGTATCCAAGAAGTTGTTGATTGAATCAGGATCATACCTGATAGCATGGCCTCTAACATACCCTAGGTAGTTCTCAGCTGGATAATCACCAATCTTCTTTGCATTGGTATAAAATTCTTTTACCACAGCTATATTTGCAAGTGCAGGGTATGTGGCTAGCTTCCCCCAATCATTTCCTAACAATTGCAATCCAAATTGAGGAGCAAAGTTAGGTATCATTCCAACCTTTCTCTCCATAAGGAGTCTCCTATCTTGGACCACCTTGAAGTGCTTCACATGTTTGTGAGATAGGAACCTACTAGAATGGGGTTGTTCTGGTTCCTTTTCTTTTCTCTTGGATGCCATGGTCTTCAATCTTTTGCCTGAAGAGGATGTCATTCCTACAATCAAACACAGATACAAAACCACAAAACATGTTGTTAATCATTAGTAAAACACAGAATACACCTCATTTCGAAGCTAAACCATCGCTGAGGGTCAGAATTACCCCTCAGCGCCGCTCAGAACACAATGGATCAGAAAAATTCAAGTCTGGTAGAGTGCCGCTCAGCGGCAATTTACCCTTGAGCGGTGACTCTGCAGATTTTTGAAAAATCCTTTTTAACCTGTCCTAACTTCACCCTCATGCAATTTTCAGTTTTCCAGATCAAAATCATGCAGTTCAATCGGTTCAAACATCAATTTAATCATCAAATCATGTATAGAAATCAAAAACCCCTAAATTTTCATGCTTTAACAATCACATTCAAACTCAAGAACCCTAGAAATAACAAAATGCTTGACTTACTTGGGTGGAGATGCTAGATGAAATGAGAATGCTTCCAAGCTAAGATGCTCTCTTCCAACCCCAAACTTAGATGGAACACTAGTGAAAAGTGAGTAATAGAGAGATTTTCTCAAGAGGGAAGAGGGAAAAGATGTGGAGAACCTTGGAAAAGGTATGTAGGAGTGTGTGTGCAGAGAAGAGCCTGAAAATAGAAACTTATGCGCAGCTTAGGGTATAAAAATACCCTAATGGGCTCGGGTTCCGCTAAGGGGCAACCAAAGCCCAATCTGCGATAGTACCGCTCAGCGGCACTTTCGTGAAGTGCTCTTCTTCTTCCTTGCTTAACCTAAATGTCTCCTAAACATGCCCCTCACTGGTTCCCTGCAATTTAATTTTCAGATTACTCATGCAAAACCCTATTATGCTACTACAATGAAACAAACAGAAACAATCAATCAACTGGGTTGCCTCCCAGGTAGCGCTTGTTTAACGTCACGAGCCTGACCCAAAATCCACCAACACCCATCAATAGGTACAAAACTTTCTTACCAACACCCATCAGTAGGTGTAACAAACCTAGTATCCTTCAGTAGATACTTAACCACCTAGCATCCTTCAGTAGATGCTATATCCAATAGAATATTTACAAAAAAATAATGTCCAACTGATTAACAATTACAAAACCAAAATAAAATCAAAAGTTCTCAAATCACTAGGTTGCCTCCCAGCAAGCGCTCTTTTAACGTCATTAGCCTGACCCAATAAAGTTCAAGTTCTTTCTTCATAGTTGATGTCCTTGTCCCACCAACTCCTCAACTGTTTCTTGTGTACTGTTTTGACTCTTCTAGAATATGGAGACTTTATCTCTATCATCTCCTTCTCTTTGTAGCCTTTCACAACCCACAACTTGTTTTTGATTCTCACAGGTGTACCAAGTTAGGGTCTTCCTTTCATCCAGTCATCAGGAAATTTTCTTCCTCTTCTAGTCTTTTCTCTTTTCTGCACCTGAAACAACAAACAATGTTTACCTTTAACCTTGGGCTTTTCATCTTGATGGCTAGTCATGTGTACATCTTGAAATGCAGCTTTATGACTAGCTTCTTCCTCCTGTATCTGCCTCTCATCTTTAAAGACATCTACAACAACTCTTTCCTCTAGGTCTTGGAGCACCACTATACCTTCGTTTACATCAATGATGGTGATGAGTCGTTATTTCTTGAATTATATTTAGTTTATTGCACTTAAATAAACCAGGGAATTGTGTTTAATTGTTTGTTATTTCCCCGTTTTCCGAATTTTGCTTAATTTGGTCGGAAATTTGTAATTGTGCTAATTTGGATTTTCTGAGCTGATTAAGTGCATTTTTGAAGTGCAGGAAAATTTCGGAAATACATTTTGGGACATCAGGAAGAATGCCAAATAAATTCAAGACTCTCCACACGGACATTTTAGAATTAATTAAATTGTAATTCAGTAGTTTAGAATTTCTGTATCAACTTTTACATTTTGGGACAATTTTTGGTAAAGTAGACTAGACCCAAAATGTGAAGGAAAAATGACTTGGCACCTTAGGGTTTTTGTGTGGACCCCACCCTTATAAAAGGTGACCCACGGCCCTTGGAAACGATAGCCGCCACTTGCCACACGCTCTTGGCTTTTGGGAGTTTTGGGGGGAGACTACTGTAGTTTTGGAACTTTTTCTTAGGGGCTGAACGTTGTTTTGAATTGGAGGAATGGAATGAATTTTTATCATCTTTGTTGAATTCTCATTGCCGCTTCCATTTGGTTACAACACTTTTATTGAATGTTCTTTGTGTCTTTTAATTCCAATATGCTGACAGGTTGGTGATGATGGGATGGAGGGCCTGCTTTCACACGGAGATTGGTTGGGTTTTGGGAGAGACACGCTCAGCTTGCTGCACCCAGTTGGAGCCGCCACGTCCTTAGAGGGAGTTACGCGTCCAGGGGCTCTCGGTTGAAGAAAAAAAAATGGTTGTTGAATAGGGAGAGCTCCAACCGCCACGCGTTATGAGAAGCACCTCTTGGAACATTGAGAAGCAACAGCATGTAGAGATTGAGAGTGGAACGCGGACACATGGCCGGATGAGATGGTTTAGTCTAGAGAGCTCTTGCATGATTTTAGATTGGATGGAGGGGTGTCACCGAGAAGAGCTGTTGTTGTCACGTCATAAGGGTTTACTCCAAAGTCCATCACGGAAATAGGGGAAGCACATGCGGTGTGATTCATTTGGCTTTAGCAATAGACGGGCATTTCATTTGGAGTAGCATTCCAGCATTATTAGGAGGGACCATGTCACGGTTGGAAGCATTAAATTACGCACATGGTCACGGTTTTTAAGGCTTATGATTGATTGATTTTGGGAGGCACATTCACGAAAGAAGAGGTGCTGTCATGTAGAGTGATGGACAAATTTGTAAGCACCAAAATATGATGTCACAAACTTGTTTCACAATCGGCAAGTATGACCGAATCGTTCAAGTAATAAAACTTGGTAAGACCAAGTATCGTTCTTCCCAAAGGACTCACGGCCTAGTTTAGTTATGTGGTTTCTTGATTAACTAAGACTTACAAACGAAATATTTGAGTTTAAAATGCAAGACAGAAAATAAACATGTATGCATGAATTTTGATCAATGGCAAAGACAAAAGATAAACACTTTCAATGGAATATATGAATGAATATGTTGTTGGGGGTCAATTTCATCTCATCCACTCTCATATATTTTAGGAATTCAACATTCAAATCATCATTGTTAATGCCACTCTCTAATGTACCATTCTAGATGGCTTCTCCCTAATCAAATAGTTCATACAATTCCTAGCATTCCTAATGATTAGTTCATGAGTGCAGGAGCTTAAAGGCAACCAATAGAATATTGTCAGTATAATATTGGGAGAAATTCCCCGGATCTAGACTTCCCCGTACGTGTCCGTATCGACAAAACCAATAATCATGCATTAGAATGAGTTAAACAATGCAAGCATTCAGCAAAGAGGAAAAACCCTAACTAATGATGAAAGAAAGCATATGTCTTAATTCAAAGATGTACTCAACAAATCCATATATGAGAGCTTCAAGAGATTACTTTGATTCCCCAACAAACATACAAGGTTTAGTTCACCATATTCATGGTGAACCTAGATGAATAACAATGAAAGTATGAAAGAATAAACCCAATAAAGTGGAAGAGGTAGCCTTAGCATCCAAGATCCTCCTTCAAAGGGGTGAAAGAGAGAGTGTTTGCCTCGTTTCTGCCAAAGATACTAACTATAGGACGTGCAAGCCCTTATATACTAATCTAGAGTTACAAAAGATTACAAAAGTCCAAGCCCAAAAAGTGCCGCTCAGCGGTATTTACCGCTCAGCGGTGATTGCGCGTCTTCTTTCTTCCCCTCAGCGGCCATTTTGCCCCTCAGCGGTTCCAACGTCACCTCTTGAGTGCCGCTCAGCGGTAGTTTGCCGCTGAGCGGTGCCTTCGACTTCTCCTTTTTGCACTCTTTCTTGTCTTTTCTAATGTCCTCTCTCTTATTCTTCACTTCTTTCACCAAATTCACCTCAAAACCTGCACAAAAACACTTAAATCAAGCATAAACCTGTCCAGCTCTCTTATTTCTGAAAATATAAACAAAAGGCATGATTTCAAGCTAGTTTCTAAGTCTAAAGGTTGCTTTTAGTATCAACTTTAAGCATGAAAATAACAGTTTTTCAACTGTTATCATAGAGCAATGTGTGTGTGTGTTGGAGCAACGTGTGCGGACAGAGGAGGAGCGCTTCTTTCTCTTCTTTTAGGCGCACGGTCATTCACGGGAGCTGGGAGCATTACACGTGAGATTGTAACTGGTTGAAGGGAGATTAGGTGGAAGAATGGTGTGCGCGTGGACGTGTGAAGGAAGCACCGAGAGAATGGAAAGGAATTGTTCACGGGAGTTGGAAGCACAGCACATAGGTGTCACGGCTGGGGAGCAGCTGTTACGCCCAGATTAGGAGATTTGATTTTTTTTATTTGGAATAATGAAGCACTTCGTATCACGTTTGGTGCAGCACGCTCAAGGGATTAAAGTTTCTTTTATTTAATTCAAGCTACACAGTATTGGATGAAGGAGAGTAGTGCCAAGTGGTTTTAGTTTTCCTACTACTTCAAGTATTTAATGTTAAATGTTCTTTAAGCATTCATTTCAATTGCCTGCGATTTTCATGTTTGCATTTAATTGTGTAGATCAATGTTGCACTTTTAAT
The DNA here is from genome assembly GCF_029865625.1 of Vigna umbellata. Lineage (NCBI taxonomy): Eukaryota > Viridiplantae > Streptophyta > Magnoliopsida > Fabales > Fabaceae > Vigna > Vigna umbellata. Next base: position 15,606,264 of record NC_142173.1, on the reverse strand, counting down.
TCGATTTAAGCACTTTTCATGTTAATGTCCTTTATTTTTCGTGGTTGTGATATTTTAGTTACGATGTTAGCTTAAGTGACCTGTCATTTTAATTTTGTGTTTATATCTGTGTTTCCATCCGTGTTTATGTTCGTGTTTTAATTTAGTTTACTCGCATTCACAAAAATCTTTCACAAAACCCCCCCACTACGTGTTGATCTGAGACTGAACCCAATTTGGTCCTTGAGAGACGACCTAGGAGTCACTTCCTAGTCTATACTGCATTCTTTTATGCACAACTTTTGTGAGAGGTGCGACCCTCACATCAAAATGGCGCCGTTGCCGGGGATCAACGGTTCAGTCTTAGGTCTTTTTGTTGTGTTTGTGTGTGTTGTGTTTTGTCTTGTGTTGTGTTGTGATGTGATGTGATGTGATGTCCTGTTTTGAGTGTGCGTGTTGCATGTATAAATGTGTTGTGTTTTATTTGTTTCGTGATTTTTAGTATTCTTCTTTTTCCATGTCTACCTATTTTGATTTCGTGAACACTGCTTCTTTTGCTTGTGCCTCTAATTACGATTCTCCTTCTGCATGTTACTCTGATTGTAATTCATATTCTGCTGATTTCTATGTTGAGAACAATACGACTCATCCTCTAATTTCTGAGAGTGCTCTTTGTGAGCCGGTTTCACTTAAGGAGGATGATCTTCATTGCGATCTCACCCCTGGACTGATACATTTGCTGCCTAAGTTTCATGGTTTTGCAGGAGAATGCCCACACAGACATTTGGAGGAGCTCCACATCATGTGCTCTTCAATGAAGCCTCCAGATGTCCCTCTTGATTACATTTTCTTGAGCGCATTTCCGCATTCATTACAAGGAGCAGCTAAGGATTGGAAAGACTCTCTTCCTCTGAGATCCGTTACCGATTGGGGATATCTTGAGCACCAGTTTCTGAGCAAATTTTCCCCTGTGCAATATGCTTACAGCAACGGTCTCGGATGGAATGACCCTACCTTGGAATGGTATAATGCTCCACAGCATGATTATCAAGAACCACCATTCCAGAGTACTTGTATGCCTCCACCAGTCCAGCAATACCAAAGTCAGCAATATGATGCTCCTGCCCAAATAGCTCCTCAGCCTTCTACTTCTGAGCCTACATTGCAGGAGTTGTTGGAGCAGATGACCATGCAGAACCTTCAGTTTCGGCAAGAGAACATGCAGTTCCAGCAAGAAATAGGAGCTGCCATTCAGAGTATGACTGATCAGATAGGGCAGATGGCCACTCAACTCACTGAGGAACAGTCTCAAGATTCAGAGTTACCATTTCAGACTGTTCAGATTCCAGATGATGATGATAGTGGCATCAACATAGAAGATGGGGAGAAGAGTCATGAGCTTACTACTGTGCCATCTACTTTCCCATCATCCTATGTCCCTACCCTTGCACCTGAGGAGACTGATGATTATTTTGAGGAGCAGGCAGAAATAAGCGGTAATCCTGAACCAGGTAGACCACCTTCATCTTCCCACACTTTAGCAATCTTCAAGGAAGAGGAGGTAAACATACCTCAATTTGATTATGTTGATGATTATGTTGTTGAGGATTATGTTGATGATTATATTGTTGTTGAGTCTGACTTTAATTTTCCCTCTATGCATGATGAGAACCAATTTTTGCTGTCGCATCCGAATGTTTATTCTCCATGCATTGAACATGAATCTGAGTTTGTAGTTGATATTGCTTGTGATTTTAAAATTGATTCATGTTCTGAGGATGTATCTGAGGTTCAGTCTGATAAATTGGGATTGGGTGTTATACCTCTGCATGTCATTTCTTTGGAGCCACATTGCACTAACCATGTTGCAGGAGGTACACATGAATTTGACCAACATGCACCCACAGTGGAAGGAAAAGGTGCTTACATACACACTAGTTTCAACATCAATAGGCACCAGCTGAACCCGCTCATCAACAATCAGTTCTTCTTAGATCCAGCTGTGGAAGACATTTCCCTGCTTGATCAAATATGGAGGATGAAGCAATTTTTCCTCAAAACTTCCTGGCTGGATCCAACGGTGGAAGACATCTCCCTGCAAGTCCAAAATTGGCAACTGCCACCATGATCAGGGGAGTTTTCTTTCTCTCTTCTCCTCCTTTTCCTACTTTTATTGCACTTGTCTATGATGTGTTGATTGTTCTGATTTCTGATCTTATGCTTATGACACATTGAGGACACTGTGTGGTTTAAGTGTGGTCTATTGGGGGAGATTCTGATTTTTTCTGTTAGTTTTTGTTTTCTTGGTTAAATTTTTTTTTTTCTTTTCTAGGTTATTTTTGTTATGTCTTGTGTACAGTTTTGCATGCTTTTCGTAAATTCTGGGTTGTGGTTAGGTTGTCAGTTTTCCTTCACTTCATTGATACTCTGAGATGTTGGATTCCTTGCTTTTCTTTGCTTGGAAGATGATCATGATGTTTGAGAGTTGAATTGATTGTGACACAAATGCCCTGTGTGAGAATTTGAGCCACTTTATGTTCTTTCTTGTGTGTGATATGTCTCTTGATTGCTTGCGCATATGCCTTGGCTTGACTCTTGTGACAACTCTTGATTGATATGCATGTTTGGAAGTGATAAAGGCAATTTTGTTCTTGAGCCTCTCTAGCCAAATAAGCTTACCTTGCTCTGATTCTTTGAAAACCCTTTTTGAGCCTATACTTTCCCCCATTTCTTTGTTTTGAAGCTCATACACTAGCCCTAAGTGAAAAATCATGATTACCTTAACCTTAGGGAATTTTGGAGCTTTGGAAGTGTTTTGGGAACAAGTGTGGTCTTCTTGGGGATTCTTATGAGTTGGCTAGTTGGTTCCTATTATTGTTTTGTTTTTGTAAATCTTGTCTTTTACAGTTTTGTTTTGAAAAGAAAGAAAAGAAAAGAGACAGGATGAGAAAAAAAAAAGAGAGCAGAAAAATAGTGAAAAAAAAATATATATGAATAATTGTGAATAATGGAGTCAAGAAGAGGATGGAATTAGAGGTTGTGGGTATGTTTGAATGTGTTTACACTTGTTCCCCATTGCTCCTCTGTTCCTTATGGTTTGTAGCTTCTTATCCAGATATATCCTCCCTTGTCCTTGGCCCCATTACAACCATGAAAAGACCTTTTGATTTGAACATGCGTATGTGCTTGAGTGTTGATATTAGAGGCTTGCCAAGTCTATTTGTGATTGCTTTCTTGAGTGCATTGAGTGACATTGATTTACCTTAAACACTTGAGAGAAACACTGATTGTGTGCATCTATGAGGCTCTGTTGCTTTTGATTCATCTCTTGAACTGATTGAATGTTTTCCTTGTACTGAACTGTTTGGATGATTCTTTGAGTATTGGCTTTCATTGACTCTGTGTGGGATTCTGCCTATACCTTTTACTGTCCAGATTTTGTGAGAATTGTGCAACTGTGTTCCTGTTTTGGAGTCTTTGTGGTCTGTCTGTCGAGTCTGTGTCACCTTCCTGATGTTTAAGTAGTTCCCTGGTTTTGGTTTTGGTTTTGCCCAGGAGTGCAAAAGAGTAAGTGTGGTCTATTTTGATGAGTCATTATTTCTTGAATTATATTTAGTTTATTGCACTTAAATAAACCAGGGAATTGTGTTTAATTGTTTGTTATTTCCCCGTTTTCCGAATTTTGCTTAATTTGGTCGGAAATTTGTAATTGTGCTAATTTGGATTTTCTGAGCTGATTAAGTGCATTTTTGAAGTGCAGGAAAATTTCGGAAATACATTTTGGGACATCAGGAAGAATGCCAAATAAATTCAAGACTCTCCACACGGACATTTTAGAATTAATTAAATTGTAATTCAGTAGTTTAGAATTTCTGTATCAACTTTTACATTTTGGGACAATTTTTGGTAAAGTAGACTAGACCCAAAATGTGAAGGAAAAATGACTTGGCACCTTAGGGTTTTTGTGTGGACCCCACCCTTATAAAAGGTGACCCACGGCCCTTGGAAACGATAGCCGCCACTTGCCACACGCTCTTGGCTTTTGGGAGTTTTGGGGGGAGACTACTGTAGTTTTGGAACTTTTTCTTAGGGGCTGAACGTTGTTTTGAATTGGAGGAATGGAATGAATTTTTATCATCTTTGTTGAATTCTCATTGCCGCTTCCATTTGGTTACAACACTTTTATTGAATGTTCTTTGTGTCTTTTAATTCCAATATGCTGACAGGTTGGTGATGATGGGATGGAGGGCCTGCTTTCACACGGAGATTGGTTGGGTTTTGGGAGAGACACGCTCAGCTTGCTGCACCCAGTTGGAGCCGCCACGTCCTTAGAGGGAGTTACGCGTCCAGGGGCTCTCGGTTGAAGAAAAAAAAATGGTTGTTGAATAGGGAGAGCTCCAACCGCCACGCGTTATGAGAAGCACCTCTTGGAACATTGAGAAGCAACAGCATGTAGAGATTGAGAGTGGAACGCGGACACATGGCCGGATGAGATGGTTTAGTCTAGAGAGCTCTTGCATGATTTTAGATTGGATGGAGGGGTGTCACCGAGAAGAGCTGTTGTTGTCACGTCATAAGGGTTTACTCCAAAGTCCATCACGGAAATAGGGGAAGCACATGCGGTGTGATTCATTTGGCTTTAGCAATAGACGGGCATTTCATTTGGAGTAGCATTCCAGCATTATTAGGAGGGACCATGTCACGGTTGGAAGCATTAAATTACGCACATGGTCACGGTTTTTAAGGCTTATGATTGATTGATTTTGGGAGGCACATTCACGAAAGAAGAGGTGCTGTCATGTAGAGCAATGTGTGTGTGTGTTGGAGCAACGTGTGCGGACAGAGGAGGAGCGCTTCTTTCTCTTCTTTTAGGCGCACGGTCATTCACGGGAGCTGGGAGCATTACACGTGAGATTGTAACTGGTTGAAGGGAGATTAGGTGGAAGAATGGTGTGCGCGTGGACGTGTGAAGGAAGCACCGAGAGAATGGAAAGGAATTGTTCACGGGAGTTGGAAGCACAGCACATAGGTGTCACGGCTGGGGAGCAGCTGTTACGCCCAGATTAGGAGATTTGATTTTTTTTATTTGGAATAATGAAGCACTTCGTATCACGTTTGGTGCAGCACGCTCAAGGGATTAAAGTTTCTTTTATTTAATTCAAGCTACACAGTATTGGATGAAGGAGAGTAGTGCCAAGTGGTTTTAGTTTTCCTACTACTTCAAGTATTTAATGTTAAATGTTCTTTAAGCATTCATTTCAATTGCCTGCGATTTTCATGTTTGCATTTAATTGTGTAGATCAATGTTGCACTTTTAATTCGATTTAAGCACTTTTCATGTTAATGTCCTTTATTTTTCGTGGTTGTGATATTTTAGTTACGATGTTAGCTTAAGTGACCTGTCATTTTAATTTTGTGTTTATATCTGTGTTTCCATCCGTGTTTATGTTCGTGTTTTAATTTAGTTTACTCGCATTCACAAAAATCTTTCACAAAACCCCCCCCACTACGTGTTGATCTGAGACTGAACCCAATTTGGTCCTTGAGAGACGACCTAGGAGTCACTTCCTAGTCTATACTGCATTCTTTTATGCAGAACTTTTGTGAGAGGTGCGACCCTCACATCAATGGCTTTGGCCGTTTTCATAAACGGTCTTCCAAGAATAATAGGTATCTTTTCCGTCTCCATCTTCATCACCACAAAGTCTACCAAGAACTGGAGTTTGCCTACACAAACTATAATATCCTCTGCAATTCCACATGGTTCCTTTGAAGATCCGTCTGCCATTACTAAGTTAACCTTTACAGGCTTCACATTCACATCACCAATCTGCTCCAGTAAAGAATAAGGTATCAAGTTAACACTTGAACCTAAATCAAGTAGAGCTTTTTTAATCATTTTCTTTCCTATGGTGCATGGAATAGAAAAGCCTCCTGGATCTTTCGCTTTTGGAGGGAATGGCTCCTTTTTAACAACTTTACACTTCTTTGCCTCATCATCTCTACGTCTTTTCTTTGTAGAGACATCTTCCTCAGATTTAGTATAAACTGTAATTTATTGTAGTATCTCCTCCCAAGGTGCATCATTGTCCACCATCTTGAATAATTCTGTAAAATCAAGTTGTTTCTCTTGATTTATTGGAAAAGGAAAAATATTTTTACTCTCTTCTGTCTCTCCTTTTTCTAACTTAACTATTTCATCTTTAGTACTCTCTAACACTTTGCATTCTTCTCTGGGGTTAACCTTAGTATTAGCCCCAAACTTTTTATCTGGCCTCTCTTCCACCTGCTTAGTGATCTGACCCATCTGAATCTCCAAATTCTTGATATCAGCTTCAGTGCTCTTTTGGGTAGATTCAGTTTTTTGTATGAACTGATTAAGAGTTTCTTCCATCCTTATTGACCTTTCATTAAGTATAGAAATCTGCTGCCATAAGGTTGGTTGTTGTTGTTGCTTGTTAAATTGCCCAGCTTGCCCAGTTTGCCCTTGACCAATGCTTGGGTGTGGTTTCCACCCTTGATTGAAGTTCCCTTGACGGTATTGATTGGCCATATAATTAACATCCTCTACGGCTTCTGCTGGAAAGGCGCATTGACCATTGATATGGTCGCCCCCACATAATTCACACAATTGAGATTGTACCTGTGCAACAATCTTTAACTCTTTAGGCAATTGTGCAAGTGTTTTTGTAAGAGTCTCCAGTTGTTGAGTTAGAATTTTATTCTGTGCTAGCAAGGCATCATTTGTTTGTAATTGTAGAACTCCTTTTTGTTTGATAGGAGCTCCTCTTTCACTGTTTAGCTCGTTGTCACTAGTAGCCATATTTTCAATGATTTATGTAGCTTCCTCTGGAGTTTTCCATTTGATGTTTCCTCCTGCTGAGGCGTCAAGCATCATCTTGGTTTGTGAACCAAGACCTCCAAGGAAGGTTAGGACTACTTCCACTTCATCGAATCCATGCGTGGGAGTTTTTCGTAACAAGCTTTTATATTTATCCCATGCATGACCCAGTGATTCCTCCATGCCTTGCCTGAATGAAGAAATCTCTTGCTTTCCTTTATTCACCTTTGATTGTGGGAAGTATTTGTTTAGAAACTTTGTTGCCACTGCTTCCCACTCTGTAAAGCTTCCCTCTGGAAAAGAATTTAACCAAAGCTTAGCGTTGCCTCTTAATGAGAAGGGAAACAAGCTAAGTTTGATTGCTTCATCCGGCACCCCATTTATTTTCACTGTGTTGCAGATCTCATTAAATGTTGTGAGGTGCTCATATGGGCTTTCGTGAGATAACCCATTGAATTGATTACTTTTCACCAGTTGGATCAACGTTGGTTTGACCTCCATGTTAGCTGCATTGACTCTTGGTCTTGCTATGCTGTTAAAATGCTGAGGTCCAGCTGTATTTGTGTAATCTGCAAGAGTTCTTTTGATATTATTATTTTCCATGTTCTCAGTGCTATGGTCAGAACCTTGTGGTGATGGTTGCAACAGAGTTTCCGGAGGAGGGAAAAGTTCTCTAGATGTACAGATTCTTCTCCTCCGTCTACTCTCGTCTAAACCTTCAAGAAGAGGATCTGCAGTTTTCTTGCTCCTGGTTCATATTGCCTCCTACATACACAAGAAAACAAAACCCTAGGAGAATTGGTTAGCACAAAAAGATATAAGAGAAGATATAAAATAAAAATAAAAACAGAAAAATAAAATAAAATAAAAGAAAACGAAAACCGAAAAATAAAAACAGAAAATAAAAACAGAAATTTAAAATTCAAGTCAAAGATAATCAATAATCACACAAATTAACTAGTTAAACCACGAGTCCCCGGCAGCGGCGCCAAAAACTTGATGACAAATTTATGAACACCGAAAAACGGCGCCACAAACTTGTTTAACAATCGGCAAGTGTGACCGAATCGTTTCAAGTAATAAAACTCGGTAAGACCAAGTATCGTTCTCCCAAAGGACTCACGGCCTAGTTTAGTTATGTGATTTGTTGATTATTTAAGACTTAAGAACAAATTGATTGGAGTTTAATATGCAAAAGACAGTAAATAAACATGTATGCATGAATTTGATCAATGGCGAAAACGGAATACAAACACTTTAATGAAATAGATGGATGAGTATGTTGTTGGGGTTATCAATTTCATCTTATCCACTCTCATATACTTTAGGAATTCAACATTCTTTTCATCAATTGTTAATGCCACTCTCTAAATCACCTTGCAAGAAGGCCTATCTTTAATTACAAGTTCATACAATTCATAGCATTCCTAGTAATTAGTTCTTAAGTGCAGGAGCTTAATGGCAACCAATATATTATTGGGAGAAATTCCCCGGATCTAGATTTCCCCATACGTTCCCGTATGGACAAAATCAATAATCATGGCAATGAATGAGTTAAACAAAGCGAGCATTAAGCAAAGAGGAAAAACCCTAACTAATGATGAAAGAAAGCATAAGTCTTAAAAGTAAGATGTTAAAACAAATTCCATATATGAGAGTTTCACAAGACTACATTGATTCCCCAACAACAATACAAGGTTTAGTTCACCATATTCATGGTGAAACTAGATGAATAATAATGGAAGAATGAAAGATAAAACCCTAAAAAGGTGAAGAGGTAGCCTGAGCATCCAAGATCCTCCTTCAAAGGGGTGGAAGAGAGAGTGTTTGCTTCGTCTCTGCCAAAGATACAAACCCTAGGACGTCCTAAAGCTTATATACTATTCTAAAAATACAGAAAAATTAGGCCCAAGCCCATAAAAGTGCCGCTCTGCGGTAAACTGCCGCTCAGCGGTAAGTGCGTGAGTTATTTTCTTCCCCTCAGTGGCCATTTTGCCCCTTAGCGGATCCCACGTGACCTCCCGAGTGCCGCTCAGCAGTAAACTGCCGCTGAGCGGTACTTGCGGCTTCTCCTTTTGCACTTTTTGATGTCTTTTCTGATTCCATCTCTCTCCTTTTCACTTCTTTCACCAAATTCACCTTAAAACTTGCATAAAAACACTGAAATCAAGCATAAACCTGTCCAGCTCTCTTATTTATGAAAATATGACCAAAACCATGATTTCAAGCTAGTTTCTAAGTGTTAAAGGTTGGTTTTAGTATCAATTTTAAGCATAAAAATAACAGTTTTTCAACTGTTATCAGTGGTGACTCTGTAGATTTTTGAAAAATTCATTTTTAACCTGTCCTAACTCCACCCACATGCAATTTTCAGTTTTCCAGATCAAAATCATTCAGTTCAATCGGTTCAAACATAAATTAAATCATCAAATCATGCATAGAAATCAAACCCCTAAAAATTCATGCTTTAACAATCAAATTCAAACTCAAGAACCCTAGAATGTAAAATGCTTTGCTTACTTGGGTGGAGATGCTAGATGGAATGAGAATGCTTTCAAGCTCTGATGCTCTCTTCCAAGCCCAAACTTAGATGGAACACTAGTGAGAAAGTGAGTGAAAAGGAGATTTTCTCAAGAGGGATGTGGGAAAAGTTGTAGAGAACCTTTGAAAAAGTATGTAAGAGTGTGTATGCAGAGAAGAGTCTGAAAAGAGAAACTAAGGCGTAACTTAGAGTATAAAAATACCCTAATGGGCTCGGGTTCCGCTAAGGGGCAACCTAAGCCCAGTCTGCGATACTACCGCTTAGCGACACTTTCGGGAAGTGTTCTTCTTCTCCCTAGCTTAACCTAAGTGCCTCCTAAACATGCCCCTCACTTGCTCCCTCCAATAACATTTTCAGATTACTCATGCAAAACCCTATTATGCAACTACAATAAAACAGACAAAAAAAATATAATCAATCAACCGGGTTGCCTCCCAGGTAGTGCTTGTTTAACGTCATGAGCCTGACCCAAAATCCACCAACACCCATCAGTAGGTGCAAAACTCTCTTACCAACACCCATCAGTAGGTGTAACAAACCTAGTATCCTTTAGTAGATACTTAACCACCTAGCATCCTTCAGTAGATGCTATATCCAAAAAAATATTTACAGAAATAATGTCCAACTGATTAAAAATTACAAAACCAAAATAAAATCAAAAGAAATATTGTCCTCAAATCAGTGGAATGCCTTCGAGCAAGCGCTCTTTTAACGTCATTAGCTTGACCCAATAAAGTTCAAGTTCCTTCTTCATGGTTGATGTCCATATCCCACCAACTCCTCAACTGTTTCCGGTGTACTGTTTTGACTCTTCTAGAATGTGGAGACGCTATCTCTATCATCTCCTTTTCTTTGTAGCCTTTCACAACCCACAACTTGTTTTTGAATCTCACAGGTGTACCAAGTTGGAGTTGTTCTTTCATCCAGTAATCAGGAACTTTTCTTCCTCTTCCAATCTTTTCTCCTTCCTGTACCTGAAACAACAAACAATGTTTACCTTTAACCTTGGGCTTTTCATCTTCAGGGCTAGTCATGAGTACATCTTGATATGCAACTTTATGACTAGTTTCTTCCTCCTACATCTGCCTCTCTTCTTTGAAGACATCTACAACAACTCTTTCTTCTCGGTCTTGGAGCACCACTATACCTTCGTTCACATCAATGATGGCTTTGGCTGTTTTCATAAACGATCTTCCAAGAATAATGGGTATCTTTTCAGTCTCCATCTCCATCACCACAAAATCTACCAAGAATTGGAGTTTGCTTACACAAACTATAATATCCTCAGCTATTCCATAGGGTTCCTTTGAAGATCCATCCACCAGTACTAAGTTGACCTTTATAGGCTTCACATCAACATCACCAATCTGCTCCAATAAAGAATAAGGTATCAAGTTAACACTTGATCCTAAATAAAGTAAAGCTTTTTTTATCCTTTTCTTCCCTATTGTGCATGGAATGGAAAAGCCTCTGGATCTTTTGCTTTTGGAGGGTATGGCTCCTTTTTAATAGCTTTAAACTTCTTTGTATCATCATCTCTACGTCTTTTCTTTGTAGAGACTTCTTCCTCAACTGTTATCATTGGGCCACTTTTCTGTAATTTTTAGAAGGCTATATAAAGGTTTTAGCCGAATTAGGGTTAGTATCTTTGGCCAGAACGAAGCAAAATCACACTTTCTTCACCCCTTGGAGGAGGATTTTGGATGCTCAAGCTCCACTCTTCAAATTCTACGGTTCTATCTTTCATTATTTTTCATCTAGTTCCACCATGATTATGGTGAACTAAACCTTCATTGTTGTTGGGGAATCAATGTATTGAATTGGTTCTTTAATGTATATGCTTTCTTTCATTAATTGCTAGGGTTTTTTCTTCTATACTCTATTGATAACAATTGAAAAAATGTTATTTTCATGGTTAAAATTGATACTAAAAGCAAACTTTAACACTTAGAAACTAGCTTGAAATCATGCTTTTGTTCATATTTTTAGAAATAAGAGAGTTGGACAGGTTTATGCTTGATTTCAGTGTTTTATGCAGGTTTTAAGGTGAATTTGGTGAAAGAAGTGAAGAAGGATAGAGATGGAATCAGAAAAGAACTCAAAAAGTACAAAAGAAGAGAAGCCGCAAGTATTGCTCAACGCTAGTTTACCGCTGAGCGGCACTCAGGAACACACGTTGGATCCACTGAGGAGTGAAAATGCCGCTGAGGGAAAGAATCAACTCACGCACTTACCGCTGAGCGACACTATTTTGGGCTTAGGCCCACTTTTTTGTAATATTTCTAATAGTATATAAGCTTTAGGACTTCCTAGGGTTTGTATCTTTGGCAGAGTACTAAGCAAACACTCACTTTTCCACCCTTGGGATGAAGATCTTGGATGCTAAGGCTACCTACTCATCTTTCTAGGGTTCTATCTTTCATTCTTTCATTATTATTCATCTAGCTTCACCATGAATATGGTGAACTAAACTTTGTATTGTTGTTGGGGAATCAATGTAATCTTTTGAAGCTCTCATATATGGAATTTGTGTTTAAACATCTTATTTAAGATACATGCTTTCTTTCATCATTAGTTAGGGTTTCTCCTCTTTGCTCAAAGCATGCATTGTTTAACTCATTCGATGTCATGATTATTGATTTTGTCGATATGGGAACGTACGGGGAAATCTAGATCCGGAGAAAATATCCCAATAGCATATTGCCTAGACATAGGGATATGAGGGTTGGTTGCCTTTAAGCTTCTGTGCTTCAGAATTAATTATTAGGGATGCTAGGAATTGTATGAACTCGTAATTAAGGATAGGCTTTCTTGCAAGGTGATTTAGAGAGTGGCATTAACATTGATGAAAAGAATGATGAATTCCTAAAGTATATGAGAGTGGATAAGATGAAATTGATTACCCCAACAACATACTCATCCATCTAATTCGTTCAAAGTCTTTGTGTTCTTCTTTTCCATTGATCAAAACTCATGCATACATGTTTAATTATTGTCTTTTGCATTTGAAACCTCAATAATTTATTCACAAGTCTTAAATAATCAAGAAATCATATAACTAACTAGGCCGTGAGTGCTTTGGGAGAACGATACTTGGTCTTACTGAGTTTATTACTTGATAGATTCGGTTAAACTTGCCGAGGGTTAAACAAGTTTTTGGCACTGTTTTTCGGTGTTCATAAATTTGTCATTAGTGCTCAACTACAGAGAAGGCTAAATCATGTCATGAAGGAGGTGGTTAGGAAAGAAGTATTGAAGCTTTTGGAAGCTGGCATTATTTATCCAATCTCTAACAGTGAATGGGTGAGTCCAGTACAGGTAGTTCCAAAGAAAGTTGGGATGGCAGTAGTTTATAATGAGAAGAATGAGCTTATTCCTACTTGGACTGTTACTGGATGGCAAATGTGCATTGATTACAGGAAGTTGAATAAACCCACTAGGAAGGATCATTTTCCTCTTCCTTTCATGGACCAGATGCTGGAGAGATTGACAAGTCAGTCTTTTTATTGCTTTCTAGATGGATACAACCAAATTGTGGTAGATCCAAAAGACCAAGAGAAGACGACATTCACATGTCCCTTTTGTGTCTTTGCCTACAGAAAGATGCCATTTGGGTTATGTAATGCCCTAGCCACATTTCAAAGGTGTATGTAGGCAATATTTGCAGATCTCATAGAGAAGTGCATTGAAGTCTTCATGGATGATTTTTCAGTTTTTGGAGATTCTTTCCAAAGGTGTTTGGCGAATCTGGATATTGTCCTCAAAACATGTGTTCAAACGAATCTTGTGCTTAACTGGGAGAAATGTCATTTCATGGTAACAAAAGGAATTGTGTTGGGACACAAGATTTCTTCTAAGGGGATTGAAGTGGATAAAGCCAAAGTAGAGGTCATTGAGAAACTTCCTCCACCAACAAATGTGAAAGGAATCAGAAGCTACTGAAAAGGAGTTCCTAGCTATATTTTATGCTTTCGAGAAATTTAGACCTTATCTCATTGGGTTTAAGGTGATTATCTACACAGATCATGCAGCTATAAAATATTTGTTGATAAAACTAGATTCTAAGCCACGTCTAATTATATGGGTACATATATTGCAAGAATTTGATGTTGAAATTCGTGATAAGAAGGGGAGTGAGAATTTGATTGTTGAGTGAGGTTACTAGCAAGGAAGCAGAAATCTAGGAATCTTTTTCAGATGAAACACTCATGTATATTCAAAAGAGGTCGTGGTTTGCTGATATGGCCAATTTCAAAGCTGCATGAGCAATTCTAGAAGATCTTAATTGGAAACAAAGAAAGAAATTTTGCATGATGCCAAGCAGTTTATCTGGGATGATCCTTATTTGTTCAAAATTGGAGCAGATAATCTTTTGACGGTGTGTGACCAATGAAGAAGCAGAAGGAATTCTCTGGCATTGTCATGACTTACCCTTTGGAGGACTTTTCAATGGAGAAAGAACAACAACAAAAGTTCTCCAGTCACGTTTTTATTGGCCTATTTATTTAAAGATGCTCATAATCATGTCAGGAATTGTGACAGGTGTAAAAGAACTTGGACTATTTCAAGACGTCATGAGATGCTATTACAAGGCATTTTAGAGGTTGAAGTCTTTGATTGCTGGGGTATTGATTTTGTAGGACCATTTCCACCATCTTTTAACAATGAATACATACTGGTGGTAGTGGACTATGTGAGTAAATGGGTGGAAGCATCGGCGTGTCCCAAAAATGATGCCAACACTATGATTAAATTTCTAAAGAGGCAGATCTTCTCACGCTTTGGAACCCCAAGAGTACTTATTAGTGATGGAGGATCTCATTTTTGTAATTATCAACTAGCAAAAGTACTCAAATATTATGGTGTGAGACATAAGGTAGCTACACCTTATCATCCACAGACCAATGGGCAAGCTGAGGTGTCTAATAGAGAGATCAATGAAAGGACTGGTCACAGAAACTGGATGATGCTCTCTGGGCATACAGGACTGCAATGAACACATTTATGGGTTTATCACCTTATTAGCTAGTCTATGGGAAAGCATGTCATTTGCCAGTAGAGATGGAGCATAAAGCTTTGTGGGCTCTTAAATTTATGAATTTTGATCCTTCTAAAACTCAAAACAAGCGTAAAAGGCAAATGTTGGAGCTTGAGGAGATGCGGTTGCATGCATATGATTGATCCAGGAGCTACAAAGAACAGGTAAAATTCTATCATGACAGGAAGTTGATAAAAAAGTTTTTAATCCAGGGTAGCAGGTGCTATTGTTCAATTCAAGATTGAAGCTTTTTCCTAGAAAGTTGAAGTCAAATTGGTCAGGACCATTCATAGTGAAAAGTATGCGTACACATGGAGAAATTGAATTGGTTGATCCATCTGCTAGTGATCAACAGAGAAGCTGGGTGGTGAATGGTCAACTTCTCAAGCATTATCTGGGAGAAGTAGAGCGGTTGTCCACAGTGATTAAGTTGGTTGATCCTTGAACTTTATTGGGTCAAGCTAGTGACATTAAAAGAACGCTTGCTAGGAGGCAACCCAGTGATTTAAGAACTTTTATTTTCGGTCTCGTGATGTAATTACGAACTTTTGGTATTTTTTTTGTTTTAGTTATAAACTTGTTACGGGGTTTACATCTACTGAAGGATGTAGGTGGAAGAATATCTACTGAAGGATACTATGCTCGTTTACACCTACTAATAGGTGTTGGTAAGAAAAGATTTGCACTTACTAATGGGTGCTGGAGAATTTTGGGTCAGGCTCGTGATGTTAAACAAGCGCTTACTGGGAGGCAGCCAGTGTTCTAAACTCTATTGAACGTATTTGCTTGTATTTTTAG
This sequence comes from Vigna umbellata, assembly GCF_029865625.1. Taxonomy (NCBI): domain Eukaryota; kingdom Viridiplantae; phylum Streptophyta; class Magnoliopsida; order Fabales; family Fabaceae; genus Vigna; species Vigna umbellata. Next base: position 15,591,066 of record NC_142173.1, on the reverse strand, counting down.
AATAGGGTTGTGATGTACTCAGTTTGAAACTTTATCTACTATGATGGTTTGACCTTGAGTTATGCATGATGAGTATTGCTTGATAATGCTTGGATATTGATTGATGTTGAGATTGCACATTATATGCTGATATACAGGGGGTGGTTCACCAGCTATGTGAACAAATGCATGATGTTGTGATTGTGATTGTGATGCTAAGCAGGATGTGTATGTGGAATGTGAATGAGACTATATGTGAGGTTTTGAACTCCAGAGTTTTTGTGAATGAATGCTATTACATTGAAAGCATGAATAACTTTGCCCAGGTTTCTATGATTGAATCACTTGCTTGTATGTGTCATATGATCAAGGCCATCTGTTGTTACCCTTTATTAGCCAAATGATTTTAGCCCAATAAAAGAGAGCAATATGTGATCTATCCTTTGAACCCTTAGCTTTGAACATGATAGAAAACCTTTTTTGAAAAGCTTTACCTTGAGTTGAGTTGAAGATATCTTGGGGCATTGATAAATGTTCAAGTTTGGGGTTGTTGGGTGGTTTAAAAAGGGGAATATGAAAAGAATTGAGCTAGGCATATGAAAAGCAAAATGAAAAGGAAAGAAAAGAAAGAAAGAGAAAGGCTGAATGCAAAAGAACGTTGGGAAGATGGAAGAATGGTTGTGTTTAGATGATTCACTTAACTCAAGGATTTTTGTGATCTAGAAAAACCATTTTTCTTGTTAGCCCAACCACATTATAAGCCATAGAAAAGTCCCTGTGATAATACTTGCTTGTGAATGTGTTTGATTATGGTTAAATGAAAGGCAAAGTTAATTCATGTGACATTGTGATAGTAGAGTGAAGGATGACCTCTTATACACTTGTATGTTTGAGTGAAACACTTTATCTAGTGAGGAAAGATTCCATGAGCACATGTTTACATCTATGCTTAGTTGATTGATCATTCATGAGAATAGCATTTGTTGGCTATTATGTGATTATGTGAACACTAAAGCATGTGTGCATCTTGACTGAATTCTTTGTGTTGAGCTGATTTGAGTAATTATTTGTCTTGAAAGAAGGAATTTTGAATATGGTGAACCATTGTATGGATTGGTGGAAGATTAAGTTACATCTTGTTTGCTTGAGGACAAAAAAAATTCTAAGTTTGGGGTTGTGATAACAGTTCAAAAGTTGTTATTTTTATACTTAAATTTGACATCAAAAACAACCTTTATGACTTATAAACTAGCTTGTAATGATGCTTTTGCTTATATTTTCGAAATAAAAGAGTTGGATGGGTTTTATACTTGGTTTTCCTTGTTTTTGCAGGTTTTAAGATGAATTGAATGGAAGAAGGGAAGTAGCCATAAGTTGGATTCAGAAAAGGAAGAAAAAGTGCATAAAAGAAGAGCCGCAAGTACCGCTCAACGCCACTTTTACTGCTGAGCGGCATTTTTGAAGTCTCGTAGTCAACGCTGAGGGAAAAACTGCAGTTGAGCGTCAAATAGAAGAACTGCACATACCGCTGAGCGGTAGTTACTGCAGAGCGCCATTTTAATGGGCCCTGGGCCACTTTTTTGTAATCTTTAGGAATCTATATAAGGTTTTAGTCGACCTAGGGTTAGTATCTTTTGGCAGAACGAAGCAAAATCACACTTTCTTCACCCCTTGGAGGAGGATTTTGGATGCTCAAGCTCCACTCTTCAAGTTCTAGGGTTCTATCTTTCATTCGTTCATTATTTTTCATCTAGTTTCACCATGATTATGGTGAACTAAACTTTCATTGTTGTTGAGGAATCAATGTAATCCTTTGAAACTCTCATGTATTGAATTGGTTCTTGAATCTATATGCTTTCTTTCATTAATTGTTAGGGTTTTTCTTCTATACTCTATGCATGCTTTGTTTAACTCATTCAATTGCATGATCATTGATTTTATTTTTATGGACACATATAGATAAATCTAGAGAAGAAATTCTCCCAAGAGTAATATTGCCTAGACATAGGGATAGGAGGATTGGTTGTCTTTAAGCTTCTGTGCGAATGTAATGCATGAATAATTGCTACGGAGACAAGATATTGTAAACTAGTGATTAGGAGTAGAATTTCTTCACCAAGACATCGGGTTTAAGTTAAATTTTGCTATTGTTGATTTAATTGATCAATACATGCATTCATATTTAATTTTTAGTATTTGCATTTCAACCTACAAGAATATGTTCACAAGTCTAATTTAATCAACAAATCACATGACTGTTTTGGCCGTGAGTCCTTTGGGAAACGATACTTGGTCTTACCATTTTATTATTACTTGATACGATTTGGTTACACTTGCCGAGGGTTAACAGCAATGATCCCCCTATCATTATGCATATTTCAATCTCAAAATATAGTTGCACAATGCAGTAAACAAAAATTGTCAAAGTATATATTAGTGTGAATAACACAATATCAGATATGATAAATCACAATATTAACATGTAGATACTGATTCAATCAAATAATACGTTTCAAACTTTTATCATCTCAGATATTTTATGCAGCAGATAAGCATAGAGATATAAGAATAAGTAATTAACACCAATTAAAGCAAGATTTAAAGATATTAGATATTCCAGCTTTGGAATCTTTAAACTCCTGTTGATGTTTAATCGATTTGATCTCAGTCAAAGACGATTTCTTGCTTTAGCATTGATAACGGTTGAAAAACCGTTATTTTTATACTTAATTATGATATTAAAAACACCCTTTATGACTTAGAAACTTGCTTGAAATCATGCTTTTGCTTAAGTTGTGAGAATAAGAGAGTTGAAAGGGTTTTATGCTTGTTTTTCCTTATTTTGACAGGAATTAAGATGAATTGGATCAACTAGTTGATGTAACAAGGAGCTGGAGTCATGAAAGGTTGGAAAGTGGCACATAGAAGAACCACTGTTTCACGCATGGGCATCACCGCTGAGCGCCAGTCTGGAGGTGCACCACTGTTTAACGCTTGGGCGCCACTACTAAGCGCCAGTTTGATTTTGACAGCACTGTTTCAAGCTTGGGCGCCACTGCTGAGGGTCAAAAGAGTGTCGCAACTACTGCTGAGCGCCATTTTGGGGCGTTGAGCGTTGACGACTTGGGCTTGGGCTATTTTTCTATACTTTTAAGAAACTATTTAAGGTTTTGGACGTTTTAGGGTTCATATCTTTGGACAGAAAGAGGTGAAATTACACTGCTTTCACCCCTCGGAGGCATATTTTAGATGCGGAAGCTTCGATCTTCAACTTTGAGGGTTCTATCTTTCATTCTTTTCATTATTTTCATCTAGTTTCACCATGTCTATGGTGAACTAAATCTCCATTGTTGTTGGGGAAACGATGTAATCCTTTGAAACTCTCATGTATTGAATTGATTCTTATTATAAAATGCTTTACTTCATTAATTGTTAGGGTTTTTCCTCTATACTCTATGCATGTTTTGTTTAACTCATTCAATTGCATGATTATTGATTTTGTCACTATGAAGACATATGAGAAAATCTAGAACTGGGAAAATTCTCCCAAAAGCAATATTACCTAGACATAGGAATAGGAGGGTTGGTTGCCTTTAATTTTCTTTGCGAATGTAATGCATGCTTAATTGCTAGGGAGACAAGACATTGTGAACTAGTAATTAAGAGTAGACTTTCTTCACTGAGACATCAGGTTTAAGGTAAATTAGAAAGTGGCATTAACATTAATGAGGTAGATGAATTCATAAGTAAATGAGAGTGGATAGGATAACCTTTGCATCTTTCAACCCAATTGATCAAACTTGCATTCATATTTATTTTCTGTAATATAAACACAATGATTTCGTTTACAAGTCCTCATTAATCAAGAAACCATATGAATGTTTAGGTCGTGAGTCTCTAGGGAAACGATACTTGGTCTTACGAATTATTATTACTTGATACGATTCGATACCCTTGCCGAAGTATTAGCAAGTTTTTGGCGTCGTTGCCGGGGACTCATGGTTTAACTATTCTATTCATGTGATTGTTGATTAGTTTTGACTTGATATTTTTTATTGTTTTGTTTTGTTTTTTTAAGTGCTTTTTAGTGTTTGTTTTCTTGTGTATGTAGGGTATAATTGGACTAGAAGCAAGAAAACAATGAAACCTCTTCTTGAAGGATTGGACGAGAGTAGACGAAAAAGGAGAATGCGAACATCTAGAGAATTATTTCCTTCTCCAGAGACACTTTTACAACCCTCACCACAAAGATCTGACTAGAGTATTGAAGAGATGGCTAGAGAAAATAATGGCAAACGCACTCTAGCGGATTACACCACTGTTGTTGGCCCTCATCACTTTCACAGCATTGTTAGGCCGAGGGTCAATGCTACAACCATGGAGGTGAACCCGACGTTGATACAATTGGTGAAGAACAACCAATTTAATGGACTGTCTCATGAAAGTCCATATGAGCATCTGACTCAATTCAACGAGATTTGCAAGGGAAGCAAGAAATTTCTTCTTTCAGGCAAGGTATGGAGGAAACGCTAGGTCAAGCATGGGATAGATACAAGAGCTTGTTGAGAAAGATGCTCACTCGTGGCTTTGATGAAGCAATAATAATCATTCTTTTCCTTGGAGGTATTGATTCATAAACCAAATTGATGCTAGATGCCTCAGCTGTAGGTAATATCAAGTGTAAAACTCCAGAGGAAGCTTTTGAATTGATAGATAACATGGCTACTAATGATAATGAGATGCATAGTGAAAGAGGAGCTCCACCTCAATAGAAGGGAGTCCTACAATTTCAATCTCAACATGCCTTACTTGCAAACAATAAAATCATAACTCAACAGTTGGAGAATTTGGCAAAGACACTTGCTTAGTTGCCAAAGGAGCTGAAGAATGTTTCACAGGTTCATCAACAACTTTATGAATTGTGCAGTGGTGATGATATCAATGGTCAATGTGCTTTTCCAATAGAGGCCTTAAAAGATGTCAATTTTATGGGCAATCAATTCCATTACTGCCAAGGAAACTTCAACGAAGGGTGGAACCTCACCCAAGCATGGGTCAAGGTCAAAATGGACAAGTTGGACAAGCAGGACAAGCTAATAGATCACAACAGCAACCATCATAATGGCAACAAGTATCTGCAGTAAATGGGAGATCAACGAAGCTAGAAGACACTCTTCAATAATTTATGTAGGTTACTATCTCCAATCATAAGAGCATTGACGCTGCTATAAGAAATTTGGAGATGCAAGTTGGCTAGCTGGCCAAGAAGATGGAAGATAAAGCAGAAAAGCAATTTGGGGCTAACACTGAGGTTAACCCTAAAGAAAAGTGTAAAGCTATTGTGAGCATGGATGATGAGAGGGTGGAAGAGAGAAAAGAAAAAGTTGAGTTAGAAAAGAAAGAAGAAAGAGAAGAGAGAATATGTGAGGGTGAGACGAGAGAAAAGGAAAAGAACAGGGGAGAGAAATTTTTTGAGAAAAGTGAAAACGTTCTCCCTTATCCTAAGGAGAGAAAAAAATTTGATAAAGAGAGACAATATGAGCGTTTTAAAGAGATCTTCAAGCAATTGGAGATTAAAATACCTTTGAATGAAGCACTGCAACAAATTCCTGCTTATGCTAAGCACATGAAGCCATTCCTCACAAAAAAGAGATATTTAGATGAGGAGATTATGGATGAACAGAGAGATTGCAGTGTTATTTTGGAAAAGCCACTTCCTCCAAAAGTGAATGATCCAGGAAGTTTTACTATTTCGTGCGTCATTGGGAAGGTGAATATAGGAAAGGCCTTGATTTAGGGTCAAGCATTAATTTGATGCCTTTATCTATGCTTGAAAGGATTGGTGATCTTGAAGTGAAGCCAACAAAGGTGAGTTTGCTCATGGCGGATGGGTCATCTAAGAAACCCTATGGTGTAGCGGAAGATGTTGTGGTTTGTATAGAGAAACTTAAATTCTTGGTGGACTTTGTGGTGATGGAGATGGAGGAAGATGAGAAGATTCCAATTATTCTTGGAAGACCATTTATGAAAACGGCAAAGGTCATCATCAATGTGGATGATGGGATGATAGTGCTTCAAGACCGAGGGAAAAAGGTGACCTTTAATGTCTTCAAAGCTGAGCAGCAGATTCAAGAGAAGAAGATTGATCATAAAGCTACATGTAAGGATGAACCAGTGATTAACCCTAAAGCTGTCAAGCCGGTCATCAAAGGTAAAAATTGTTTCTTGTCACAGGTTAGGGAAGAAGAAAAAGATGACAAAGGAAGGATGGTTCATGATGACTTGATGGATGCACAATTCAAACTTGGCACACCGGTAAGATTCAAGAACAAGTTGTGGGTTGTGAAAGACTTTAAAGACAAGTCAAAAGAGGTGGACCGAAAGCAATTGGTGAGTTGGTGTGATAAAAGCAAGGAGAACACCAACATTAAAGATCGAACTTGAGCATTATTGGGTGAAGCTAATGACGTTAAAAGAGCGCTTACTGGGAGGCACCCCAGAGATTTCAGAATGTTAATTTCTTTGATTTTGGTGATGTAATTTGAAACTTTGGAACATTATTTTATTTGGGTTTAGCATTTCTTTGATTTGCCAAAACTACAGCTGAGCGCCATTTAGAAGAACCGCACTTACCGCTGAACGCCAAAAGTGCCGCTGAGCGCCATTTAATTAGGCTTGGGCCTATTTTCTTTAATTTTTAATAATCTATATAAGGGTTTATTCGACCTAGGGTTAAAATCTTTGGAAAAAAAGAGGCGAAACCATACTTTCTTCACCCCTTGGAGGCGGATTTTGGATGCGGAAGCTCCTTTCTTCAAATTCTAGGGTTCTATCTTTCTTTCTTTCATTGTTTTTCATCTAGTTTCAACATGTCTATGGTGAACTTAACCTCCATTGTTGTTGGGGAACCGATGTAATCCTTTCCAACTCCACTACTGCAAAATTTGCCTTTCACGTCACCTAATAGACGTCCGTCCACGAAAACACCAACGTAAATAATTGACCAGTGGCATTTTCGTAAATAAGTTTGACTGTAGACGTCCGTTGTGGAGGGGCCCCGACGTCTATTATATTATAGACGTCGGGTGATAACAGTTGAAAAACTGTTATTTTCATGCTTAAAATTGACACTAAAAGCAACCTTTACACTTAGAAACTAGCTTGAAATCATGCTTTTCTGCATATTTTCATAAATAAGAGAGCTGGACAGGTTTATGCTTGATTTCAGTGTTTTTGTGCAGGTTTTAAGGTGAATTTGGTGAAAGAAGTGAAGAAGGAGAGAGATGAAATCAAAAAAGACATCAAAAAGTGCAAAAGGAGAAGCCGAAGTCACCGCTCAGCGGCAGTTTACCGCTGAGCGGCACTCAGGAGCTTACGGGAGATCCGCTGAGGGGCAAAATGGCCGCTGAGGGGAGAAAACAAGACACGCACTTACCGCTGAGCGGCACTTTAATGGGCTTGGACCTAATTTTCTGTAATTTACGAATAATATATAAGCTTTAGGGTTTCCTAGGGTTAGGTATCTTTGGCTGGAACGAAGCAAACACTCTCTCTTCCACCCCTTTGAAGGAGGATCTTGGATGCTGAGGCTTCCTCTTCACCTTTTTAGGGTTTTATCTTTCATTCTTTCATTGTTATTCATCTAGGTTCACCATGAATATGGTGAACTAAACTCTATATGTTTGTTGGGGAATCAATGTAATCTTTTGAAGCTCTCATATATTGAATCTGTTTTTACATCTTTTAATTAAGACTTATGCTTTCTTTCATCATTAGTTAGGGTTTTTCCTCTTTGCTTAATGCTTGCATTGTTTAACTCATTGATGCATGATTATTGGTTTTGTCGATACGGGCGCGTACGGGGAAGTCTAGATCTGGGGAATTTCTCCCAATATGATATTGGTTGTCGTTAAGCTCCTGCACTTATGAACTGATCATTAGGATGGCTAGGAATTGTATGAACTCGTGATTAGGGAGAAGCCTTCTTGAAAGGTACTTTAGAGAGTGGCATTAACAATGATGATTTGAATGTTGAATTCCTAAAATATATGAGAGTGGATAAGATGAAATTGACCCCTAACAACATATTCATACATAAATTTCATTGAAAGTGTTTATCTTTTGCTTTTTGCCATTGATCAAAACTTCATGCATACATATTTAATTTTCGTCTTTTGCATATAAAATCCAAATATTTCATCTTTAAGTCTTAGCTAATCAAGAAACCACATAACTAAACTAGGCCGTGAGTCCTTTGGGAAGAACGATACTTGGTCTTACCAAGTTTATTACTTGAACGATTCGGTCATACTTGCCGATTGAAAAACAAGTTTGTGACATCATATTTTGGTGTTCATAAATTTGTCCATCAAGTTTTTGGCGCCGTTGCCGGGGACTCGTGGTTTAACTGGTTAATTTGTGTGATTATTGATTATCTTTGACTTATTTTTTTATTTTTTATTTTATTTTTAAATTTCGAATTTTTTTTTGTTATTTTATTTTATTTTATTTTTCTGTTTATATTTTTCAGTTTGTATTTTATTTGATTTTATTTTATTTTTCTGTTTTCTGTTTTTCTGTTTCCTGTTTTTATTTTCTGAATCTTATATCTTCTCTTATATCTTTTTGTGCTAACCAAATCTTTTCTAGGGTTTTGTGTTCTTGTGTATGCAGGAGGCAATTCGAACTAGGAGCAAGAAAACAACAGAACCTCTGCTTGAAGGATTAGAAGACAGTAGACGGAGGAGAAGAATCCGAACATCTAGAGAACTTTTTCCTCCTCCGGAAACTCTGTTGCAACCATCACCACAAGGTTCTGTTCATAGCACAGAAAATATGGAGAACAATAATATCAGAAGAACTCTTGCTGATTACACCAATATAGCTGGACCTCAGCATTTTAACAGCATAGCTAGACCTAGAGTCAATGCAGCCAATATGGAGGTCAAACCAGCATTGATCCAACTGGTGAAAAGCAATCAATTTAATGGGTTATCTCATGAAAGCCCATATGAGCACCTTACTACATTCAATGAAATTTGCAACACAGTCAAAATTAATGGGGTGCCAGATGAAGCGATCAAACTTAGTTTGTTTCCTTTCTCATTGGGAGGCAATGCTAAGCTTTGGTTGAATTCTTTTCCAGAAGGAAGTTTCACAGAGTGGGAAGCAGTGGTAACAAAGTTTTTGAACAAGTACTTTCCACAATCAAAGGTGACAAAAGGCAAGCAAGAGATATCTTCATTTAAGCAGGGCATGGAAGAATCATTGGGGCATGCATGGGATAGATACAAAAGTCTGTTAAGAAAAACACCCATGCATGGCTTTGAAGAACAGGAAGTAGTCTTAACTTTCCTTGGAGGGCTTGGTTCACACACTAAGATGTTGCTTCATGCCTCAGCAGGAGGAAACATCAAATGGAAAACTCCAGAGGAAGCTATAGAAATCATTGACAACATGGCTACTAGTGACAACGAACTTAACATTGAAAGAGGAGATCTTAGTCAGAAGGAGTTGTTACAATCAAATGATGCTTTGCTTATTCAAAATAAAATTATCTCTCAACAGCTTGAAGAGGTAACTATGAAACTTTCTCAAATACCACAGGAAATACAACAGGTCTCAATGGTTCAAGTGCAACAACAAAAATGGCAAATGCAATGTACTCCAGTTGAGAAAACAACAAAACTTGAAGAGACTTTCCAAAGATTTTTGAAGACAAATGCGTCTTATTGTCAGAATGTGGATGCTGCATTTAAAAATATGGAGGTTTATGTTGAGAGAATAGTTGACGAGATGAAACATGATAATCTCAGAAAGGAATGTAAAACTGTTGTGACTAGAAGTGGTAGAGTGTTAGACAAGAGACAAAAAGAAAGAGAGGAAAAAGAAAATGAGAGTGAGAGTGAAAAAGAAACATGTGAGTGGAAAGAAAGAGTTGAGAGAGAGAAACAGAAAAAAGAAGAAGAGGAGAGGAGAGAAAAAAGAGAGAGAGAAGAGAGAGAGGAGAGACAAAAAGAAAAAGAGTATGAAAAGTCACTTCCTTATCCAAAGAGTTATTCAAGGAAGGAGAAAGAAAAGCAGTTGGAAAGATTCATGGAGTTGTTTAAGAAGCTGGAGATCACTATACCATTTTCTGAAGCATTGCAACAGATGCCAGCATATGCAAAGTTTTTGAAGGAACTCCTCACAAAGAAACACAAGTACATTGAGAAGGAAACTATCAATATACAGGGTAACTACAGTGCAATCATACAGAAACTACCTCCTAAACTTAAAGATCCAGGAAGCTTCACTATTCCATGCACTATAGGAGACGTGACAGTTGGAAGAGCATTGATTGATTTGGGAGCTAGCATTAATCTAATGCCGCTATCCATGTGCAGAACAATTCAGGGGCTGGAGATTAAACCAACCAGAATGGCTCTTCAATTGGCGGACAGGTCTCTTAAATATCCATATGGAGTGGTTGAAGATGTTCTAGTGAAGGTTGAAATATTTGTATTCCCAGTGGATTTTATTGTGATGGAGATGGAAGGAACTAGTGATGTTGACCTTTTATGAAGACTGCTAGAGTTTTGATTGATGTAGAGAATGGTAAGCTTAAATTGAGAGTTGATGATGAAGAAGTCACTTTTGACGTATCCAAGGCCATGACATATCCAAATGATGACAAAGCATGTTTTCAATTTGATGAACTTGATGAAGTTTGTATGGTGCAAGAAAGGATGGTGCGAAATATTTCTCCATTGGAAAAAACTCTCATTGATGCATGTGAAGATTTAGATGAAGAAGAAGAGAAATTGATTGATGAATGTCTGATGGACTTGGAAACATTGAAAAAGAGTCCAGAGGAAGATCCAATATTCGAAATAATTGATAAGGAAGAAACAGTCAAAGCACAGACACCAGAATTAAAAAGATTGCCATCACATCTGAAATACGTGTTTCTAGAAGAAGATGGAACAAAGCCAGTCATCATCAATAACTCTTTATCTCTACAAGAAGAAGAACAATTGATAGAAATTCTGAAAGCCAACAAAGAAGCAATTGGGTGGTCAATATCAGATCTTAAAGGTATTAGCCCAACTTACTGCATGCACAAAATTTTTATGGAAGAAGATTATAAACCAAGTGCTCAACCACAGAGAAGGTTAAATCCTGTTATGAAGGAGGTGGTCAGAAAAGAAGTGTTGAAACTGCTAGAAGCTGGTATCATCTATCCAATCTCTGACAGTGAATGGGTGAGTCCAGTACAGGTGGTTCCAAAGAAAGGTGGGATGACAGTAATTTATAATGATAAGAATGAACTTATTCCTACTCGGACAGTCACTGGTTGGCGTATGTGCATTGATTACAGGAAGCTGATAAAGCTACTAGGAAAGATCATTTTCCTCTTCCTTTCATGGATCAGATGCTAGAAAGGTTATCAGGGCAGGCTTTCTATTGTTTTCTAGATGGATATTCTGGATATAATCAAATTGTGGTAGATCCAAAAGACCAGGAGAAGACGGCTTTTACTTGTCCTTTTGGTATCTTTGCGTATAGAAAGATGCCTTTTGGATTATGTAATGCTCCAACTACGTTTCAGAGGTGTATGCAGGCAATCTTTGCGGATCTTTTAGAAAAATGCATTGAAGTATTCATGGATGATTTCTCAATTTTTGGAAATTCTTTCCAAAGATGTTTGGCTAATTTGAACACTGTCCTCAAAAGATGTGTTCAGACAAATCTGGTTTTGAATTGGGAGAAATGTCATTTCGTGGTAACTGAAGGAATTGTATTGGGGCATATAATCTCTACTAAAGGAATAGAGGTAGACAAAGCTAAAGTAGAAGTCATTGAGAAACTACCTCCACCAACAAATGTAAAGGGGATTAGAAGTTTTCTTGGTCATGCTGGGTTTTATAGAAGATTTATCAAAGATTTCTCAAAAATTGCTAAACCATTGAGTAATCTTTTGATGAAGGATGCTCCTTTTGTGATGAATGAAGACTGTCTGAAAGCTTTTGACATATTGAAGAAGAAGTTAGTGTCAGCTCCAGTAATTGTAGCGCCAGATTGGAATCAAAATTTTGAATTAATGTGTGATGCAAGTGATTATGCAATAGGAGTTGTCCTTGGCCAGAGGAAAGAACAAAAGTTTCATCCAATTTATTATGCTAGCAAGGTGTTGAATGATGCTCAATTGAATTATGCTACCACAGAGAAAGAATTTCTTGCCATTGTATATGCTCTAGAGAAATTTAGACCTTATCTTATTGGGTCTAAGGTGATTGTCTATACAGATCATGCAGCTATCAAATATTTGTTGACAAAACCAGATTCTAAGCCACGTTTGATTAGATGGGTACTACTATTGCAAGAATTTGATGTAGAAATCCGTGATAAGAAAGGAAGTGAGAACTTAATTGCTGATCATTTGTCACGGTTAGTCAACAATGAGGTCACTAGCAAGGAGTCTGAAATCTGGGAATCTTTTTCAGATGAATCACTCATGTATATTCAGCAGAGGCCCTGGTTTGCTGATATGGCGAATTTCAAAGCTGCAAGAGTCATGCCGGAAGACTTAACTTGGCAACAAAGAAAGAAGTTTCTGCATGATGCCAAGCAGTTTGTTTGGGATGATCCTTATTTGTTCAAAATTGGAGCAGATAATCTTCTAAGGAGATGTGTTACAAATGAAGAAGCAGAAGGAATTCTCTGGCATTGTCATTATTCACCTTATGGAGGACATTTTAATGGAGAAAGAACAGCAGCAAAAGTCCTTCAATCAGGGTTTTATTGGCCAACTTTATTTAAAGATGCCCATAATCATGCTAGGAATTGTGATAAATGTTAAAGAGCAGGGACAATTACTAAACGTCATGAGATGCCTTTACAAGGTATTTTAGAGGTTGAGGTTTTGGATTGTTGGGGTATTGATTTTGTTGGACCTTTTCCTCCATCTTTCAACAATGAATATATTCTGGTAGCAGTGGATTATGTGAGTAAATGGGTGGAAGCATTAGCTTGTCCTAAAAATGATGCTAGCACGGTAATTAAATTCCTGAAGAGGCAGATATTCTCACGCTTTGGCACTCCAAGAGTGTTGATCAGTGATGGAGGATCTCATTTTTGCAATTATCAGCTAGAGAAAGTACTTAAACACTATGGAGTAAAACATAAGGTAGCTGCACCTTATCATCCACAAACCAATGGACAAGCTGAGGTGTCTAACAGGGAGATAAAAAGAATCCTGGAAAAAACAATGACTTCATCAAGAAAGGATTGGTCTCTCAAATTGGATGATGCTCTTTGGGCTTATAGGACAGCAATGAAACCATCTATGGGATTATCACCATTTCAATTAGTCTATGGGAAAGCATGCCATTTGCCAGTAGAATTGGAGCATAGAGCATTATGGGCTTTGAAATTCTTGAATTTTGATCCTTATGAAACTCAATGCACACGCAGACGGCAGATTTTGGAGCTTGAAGAAATGCGATTACATGCATATGATTCATCCAAGGCTTACAAAGACAAAATTAAATTTTATCATGATAGGAAGTTGGTGAATAGAGTTTTCAATCCAGGACAACAGGTATTATTGTTCAATTCAAGATTGAAGATATTTCCTGGGAAGCTGAAATCAAAATGGTCAGGACCATATGTGATAAAAGAAGTGCATCCGCATGGAGCAATTGAAATATTTAATCCAGCTGCTGATGATCCAAAGAGAAGTTGGGTGGTGAATGGTCAACGTCTCAAACCCTATCTAGGGGGAGAGGTGCAACAATTTTCCACAATGATGTTGTTGGTTGATCCTTGAAAGTTTAGGTCAAGCTCGTGACGTTAAACAAGCGCTTGCTGGGAGGCAACCCAGTATTCTGTAAGCATTATTTGTTTTTAGATTAGGGTTTGATGTACTCTATTGAACACCTGGTTTGTTATGATGGTTTGCTATTAACTGTGATTATGTGATAAGTAATGCTGAATGATGCTTATGATTAATTGATGTTGAGATGATGTGCACATTAAAATGCTTATACAGGTGATTCAATAGCTTTGTGAACAAATGCAGGATATCATGATTGTGATTGTGAAATTAAGCAGGATGTGTATGTCAAATGTGAATGAGCTTATATGTGAGATTTTGAGCTCCAGAGTTGTCATTGTTGAATGCTATTACTTTGAAACCATGAATGATTTTGCCCAGGTTTTCTATGATTGAATCAATTGCTTGTTTTGCATCATATGATCAAGGCCGTTTGTTGGAAACCTTTTTATTGGCCAAATTCGTAAAAATTAGCCCACTAAAAGAGAACACTTTGTGTTCTATCCTTTGAACCTTTAGCCTTGAACATACACTGAAACCCTTGATTGAAAATCTTTACCTTGAGTTAAGTAGAAGATCTTGTGTGGTATTGTTAAATGTTCAAGTTTGGGGTTGTTGGGAAAACATGAAAAAGGAAAAGCATTGAGCTAAGAGCCAAAAAGGAAGTATAGGCAAAGAAAAAGAAAAGAAAAGAAAAAGAAGTAAAGCTCAATGCAAATGCAAAGGCAAGTTGGGAAGAATAAGAAAAATTGTGTTGTTATGATTCTCTTAACTCAAGGATTTTGTGATCCAGAAAAACCAATTTTCTTGTTAGCCCAGCCATATTATAAGCCATTGAAAAGTCCTTGTGATCATGCATGCTTGTGAATGTTTTTGATTGTGGTAAAATGGAAGGCAAAGTTGATTCATGTGACATTGTGATAGTAGAGTGAATGAGTGATTACCTCTTATACACTTGTGTGTTGAGTGAAACACTTCACTTAGTGAGGAAATATTCCATTAGCACATGAACATCCATACTTAATTGATTGGTCATTCATGAAAAAGAGCATTTGTTGGGTATTAACTGACTTTGTGAAACACTAAAGCATGTGCACATCTTGATTGAACTCTTGGTCATAAGTTTGATTGAAGTTTTTACTTATCTAAAAAGAGGATTTTGAATGAGTGAACCATCATATGAATTGGTTGAAGATTGAGTTACATCTTGTTTGCTTGAGGACAAGCAAAGTTCTAAGTTTGGGGTTGTGATAACAGTTGAAAAACTGTTATTTTCATGCTTAAAATTGACACTAAAAGCAACCTTTACACTTAGAAACCAGCTTGAAATCATGCTTTTCTGCATATTTTCATAAATAAGAGAGCTGGACAGGTTTATGCTTGATTTCAGTGTTTTTGTGCAGGTTTTAAGGTGAATTTGGTGAAAGAAGTGAAGAAGGAGAGAGATGAAATCAGAAAAGACATCAAAAAGTGCAAAAGGAGAAGCCGAAGTCACCGCTCAGCGGCAGTTTACCGTTGAGCGGAACTCAGGAGCTTACGGGAGATCCGCTGAGGGGCAAAATGGCCGCTGAGGGGAGAAAACAAGACACGCACTTACCGTTGAGCGGTATTTTACCGCTGAGCGGCACTTTAATGGGCTTGGACCTAATTTTCTGTAATTTACGAATAATATATAAGCTTTAGGGTTTCCTAGGGTTAGGTATCTTTGGCTGGAACGAAGCAAACACTCTCTCTTCCACCCCTTTGAAGGAGGATCTTGGATGCTGAGGCTTCCTCTTCACCTTTTTAGGGTTTTATCTTTCATTCTTTCATTGTTATTCATCTAGGTTCACCATGAATATGGTGAACTAAACTCTGTATGTTTGTTGGGGAATCAATGTAATCTTTTGAAGCTCTCATATATGGAATCTGTTTTTACATCTTTTAATTAAGACTTATGCTTTCTTTCATCATTAGTTAGGGTTTTTCCTCTTTGCTTAATGCTTGCATTGTTTAACTCATTCGATGCATGATTATTGGTTTTGTCGATACGGGCGCATACGGGGAAGTCTAGATCCGGGGAATTTCTCCCAATATGATATTGGTTGTCGTTAAGCTCCTGCACTTATGAACTGATCATTAGGAATGCTAGGAATTGTATGAACTTGTGATTAGGGAGAAGCCTTCTTGAAAGGTACTTTAGAGAGTGGCATTAACAATGATGATTTGAATGTTGAATTCCTAAAATATATGAGAGTGGATAAGATGAAATTGACCCCCAACAACATATTCATACATAAATTTCATTGAAAGTGTTTATCTTTTGCTTTTTGCCATTGATCAAAACTTCATGCATACATATTTAATTTTCGTCTTTTGCATATAAAATCCAAATATTTCATCTTTAAGTCTTAGCTAATCAAGAAACCACATAACTAAACTAGGCCGTGAGTCCTTTGGGAAGAACGATACTTGGTCTTACCAAGTTTATTACTTGAACGATTCGGTCATACTTGCCGATTGAAAAACAAGTTTGTGACATCATATTTTGGTGTTCATAAATTTGTCCATCATCGGGGCCCCTCCACAACGGACGTTTAAGCGGCTGACAGGGTAGTTGAAGAGTTAATTGCTTCAGCCTCTTAAATGTCCGTTGGAGGGGCCTCGACGTGTATAATATTATACACGTCGGAGCCCCTCCACAACGGATGTTTAAGCGGCTTACAGGCTAGTTGAAGAGTTAATTGCTTCAGCCTCTTAAACGTCAGTTGTGGAGGGGCCCCGACGTCTATAATATTATACACGTCGGGGCCCCTCCAACGGACGTCTAAACCCCCCGCGAATATCAATATTTAAATCCAAAACACGTCATATTAGTTATGGTACCGACATCTATAATATTATAAACGTTGGGGCCTTCCAGTACCGGACGTCTAGTGCAATTTATACTAAAACACGAAGAGTTACGCTCACTGTTCATCATCTTCCCCGTGATTTCACTCTGCGGCATTGCATTTCCAGGTGCGTTTTCTTTGTTTTGGACTGTTTAAATTTACTTTTAATCTGATTAAATTGTTCTGTGATGAAATATCTTTGATTTGAACCGATTAAAAATCATTTTCGGTGCGTTTTGCTGCAGTTTCTTGCGTGTTCTTGGGCGACATTTTTGACTGTTTTTTTCCTACATTTTAGGTCGTGCACTCCTCGATTTCCCTCCATGTCATTTGGAATCTGCTTTTCAGGTTAGCTTCTTCGTTGATAATTTTTTTGTACGCATGTTATTGGGTTTTGTGTATGCATGTTTTTGACTTTAAGGTCTGCATGTGTTATTGGCTTTTGAATATGCATGAATTAGTTGTGTTATTATAATTGTCATGTTAGATTATAAGTATCTTTTAATCGTTTGTGTTAAATTTTGAATTGTTTGATTGGACAGTTTAAGAAAATTAATTTTCATAATTTGCAATAACATGTAAGTTGGAGTTTATGGATAAGATTGATAAAATTTCGGTTCAGTATTTGTGTTGTTCTCCGAATGCATATTTGATTGTAGTCATCGTTGACTACTCGCATTTCGTGTATTTCGGAGAACAATTGGAAATGCTGCCGAAATCTTATCAAATTTATGATGTAGACTTCTTTGCACGTGTCTTAGAAATTATGAAAAATAATTTTTTTGAATGGGAAAGGCCTAACCTTGTGAGAGTTAAAAACTTAAACTGATGATTTTACGAACATAGAATGGATCGAAGCTCGATGAATGAACGTTGCATTAGTGAAGAATATGATAAGGGTGTTTCGGAGTTCTTGCAATACGTTGAACAAAATGCTAAGTTTGTGAACATTGTTAGAATCGCTGCAACGGAATTATTAGCGTGGAACAAAGCAAGAGGGGGGGTGAATTGGTTATATACTTTTATTGTGCCTTTTATTATTTTTCTCTTAATTTTTCTTACTGGGCGAATGATTAAATATAAATGACAGAGTAAGGGAAAGAGAAAAATTACACAGGTGATTTTATCCTGGTTCAGATCACTAGGATCCTACGTCCAGTCGCTTATCTCAAACAAGATAAACCTTTTTCACTAACACAAAACACTTACAAATATTGGTCACAAAGAAAAACAATTTGTAAGAGTTTCGAAATACCACCTCTCTTGAAACCACAAGAGATGAACTTACACTTCCTTTGAATCTTCACAAAGGATGATACCACCTCTCTTGAAACCACAAGAGACGAACTTACACTTCCTTTGAATCTTCACAAAGGATGACCACCTCCTTCGAATGCTTCACGAAGGATGATTCTCTTCCACGCACTTCCTCGGACACACCAAGGATGAACAAGCTATTCCTCTGTCACCGCAGTAGCACTTCAGGACTTTGCAGACAAGAGTTTCCTTAGCTTCAACAATCTCACAGAGTTCTCAAAGAGTTCAGAGATCTTTTGCACAAGGGAAGAGTTATTTTTGAGATAAAGAGTGAGCCATTTTATAGACTCAGCCTAATACCCTTCCATTCTTCGAAAACGGGCCATCTAACGCATTTAATCGATTAACATAAATATTAATCGATTAATAATGAGTACAACGGCTAGTTTTTCAAATCTGAAACCCCCAACGGCTAATTTTTCAAATCTGAAACCCCCAATGGCTAGTGTTAATTGATTATTCTCAGGAATAATCGATTAACTAAATAAATCAAATATAAATTACAAGAATCAACCCTAATACATATTTGAGCACTATTACATCAACTTTGATTATTATAAAAGCTTTATAAAATACAGAGATCTTCAATTTGTCTTTATGGATCTTGACTTGTGCAAATATGTTCATCATCAAAACTTCATCTTTGATTTTTGCTAACAAACATGACATATTTTTGTCCTTGTGTGTTTTCTTAATCAAATACGGCAAGACTTAGGCAATGTGCGTGACCATCTATTCATGTTCGGCATCATGAGGACTTATAACGTTTGGACTTGGCATGGAGAAGTATTGGACCAGCCTACTACGTCACGAGGAATGGATTATGTGGAAGAATGGATGAATGATCATTTAGAGGACATGATACGTGATGTCGGTGAAGATAATTTTGGAAGAGCTAATTTGTATGATTCTCTTATAAATGATTCAGAGCTAAAATTGTACACATCAATGTTTGATGGTTGTAAACATGTTGCAACAGATAATAATTCATGATTATTACAGAATCACAAAATCAGAGTTTCAATTCATCTAATTATGGTTTTTCATAAATTGTCACAGGTTTTCAACAAGTCTTTTGCACCGTGCTTGAATCATTGCTTTGTCTTAGGCCATTTAATATCTACTAGCTTAATTTTTCAAGCTAGATTTAGTTGCTTAGGACCTTGCTTGCATGTTTGTTGATCTATACAGCTTTGAATCCACTTTATTGATCATTCCTACTACTGTCTTGTATATTTTGCTGCATAATTAGCAACTCTCATAGTGATTTCGAGTTTTATTGATTTTTTGTGCATTGTAACTGTTGGTGCAAGTGTATTTCACCATTTGAAACTTGTGTCAACTGTTGCCTTAGTCCATTTTCATTAAATCTGCAAAATCATAGTTTGACTTCCCATTTTTGCTTGAAATTTGGAACTCAACAAGTCATATTGTGATTCAGTGGATTTTAGCACAGTTTGGTTGTTTCTATACATATATTTGGTGCATCAAAGTTCATCTTTACTGTTCATTTGGTCACTTTTGCACCATTTCACCAAACTACATCTTCCTACCGTAGCGTTGTTTCAATATAGGAAGTGGACCTATCCTATTTTACTATGGCAGTTTTCCTTGTTGTTTGACAGTTTGAACCCCTTCAATTTAAGCATATAAAGTTGCTTGCACCATTAGTTCTGCCATCGAATCACTGTCGATCAATTTCACTTTAGAAAGCACCATTTTCCAGCCAGTTTTTAGGGTGCAGAGTTCACTTTTTGTTGCTGTTTGCAATTGTTCTTATTTAGATTTTCAATTTGGATTGGCAAGAGCTAGGGATTCTATTTCCATATACTTTTAAATGCTTATACAAGTATAAATCAAACATTAAAAAGCAAGTAAATCCCTACAATCCAGTTTTGGTACAACTTTGCTGCAGCATTCTTTTTTATCACTCATGGGTTTTGTAACTTTTGTCTGCTGGAACATCATATTTTGGTGGAGTTTTAACATCCTGCTGGGCCTTATCAAAGGGGTAGCATCTTAAGGAGTGGAGGTCTTGCTAACATTGCTTCAAGTGGACTTCAAGAGGAATTTACATTGGTTGTCCAGCACCTCCTTGCAGCAGAAAAACACCATTCTAAAGTTCCATTTCAGCCCATTTGCTTTGCCTTTGCAGCCACACTTGGCTTTGTTTAAATAGTTCTACATTTCATTATATATTTGGCTTTCTATCACGAAACCTTTGTAGTATATTCTTATTTGCTTTTGAAACTTGAGTTACTTGGCAAAATGCTTATCAAGCAATTCCAAGTACTCATTAAACATTGTAATAGTCTAGTTGCGCATCTTAGTGTGGAAGTGTGTCAAGTGGCTCTAAGTGTCATTTGTACTTTCACTTAGGGTCGGTTTTCTTTTTCCATTCATTTCATACTTTCTTTCTTTTGCTTGTTGAATATTTTTGGTCTACGTCTCTGTGATAGCTAGGTGCGCTACCATATAGACAAACCTTCGTTTGGTTTATTAGGGGCATAACATTGTTGCATTCCAAAAAGGTTTTGAAAGACTTCTATCTATAAACTTGGGTAAGAAACGTCAGGAAACACTCTGGCTAAGGAAGGACAAGGTTTCTAAGCTTGTCCATCGTGAGTCACCTCTCCTTCTTGGGAGCTATTCGATTTCTTCACCTTTAGAATCTCTATAGAAGTCATTCACCAAATACAAGCAAATCCTCTTTTCCAAAAGTTTTGATTCATACTTGTGCAAGGCTTTCAAATATTTTTGAAAACATTTTCTTTACTTCACAGGCATGAGTCACTCTAGTGTTCAAAGTAACATCAATCATGATCAGGAAAACATAGCGTTGAGAGAAGAGCTCAATAAAACCAAGGCTGAGTTGCATGAACTAAGGCAAATGGTCGCCAATCTTACTTTCAATCGAAGAGGGCATTCACAAGGGGATCACTCTCATAGGCAAAACCATGATCATGATGATCATTCCCAACATAGTGATCACCATAGTTATCACCCTTATGATCACTATCAACGCCCTCCTAGGCGTCATCATAACCATAGAGACCATCATGTGGAACCTAAGCTTGACCTTCTACCCTTCTATGGAAGAGACAATGTACAAGAATATTTTGAGTGGGAGATGAAGGTCGAACAGATTTTTGAGTGCTACCACATAGATGATAGGAGGCGAGTGACCTTAGCTACTTTGACCTTTCAAGGAGCAAACCTCTATTGGTGGACATCCATCATAAGAGATCAAAAGATGCATGGCGACTACACCATCCAATACTGGAATGAATTAAAAACAACCTTACACAGAAGGCATGTCCCAGCCTATTATGCTAGAGAAGTCATGGACAAGCTCCATCGACTTCAACAAAGAAACATGAGTGTTGAGGAATACTGGCAAAAGTTAGAATTACTTATGTTAAGAGCTGGGATAAAAGAGGAAGAGAGATTCACCATAGCTAGGTTCCAAAGCGGTCTTAACTATGAGATCAAAGATAAGGTAGAACTTTTACCTTATTTAGATCTCAATGATTTTGTGCAGCTATGTGTGAGAGTGGAAGAACAAATTAGAAGAAAATCTTCCACTAAAAGGAACGACCCTACCACCTCTGACGTAGGACAAATCCTAAGAGGGAGGGTAGTCCAAAGAGGTATGAAAAGCCTCAAGAAAAAGAAAAAGAAAAAGACAAAGTGAGAGGTAAAGAAAAAGAGAGAGCGAGAAAGAAATACCTTTCACAAGGAATCTTCAAAAGAAACAAGGGATAGAGAGACCAAATGCTTTAAGTGTGGAGAGAGAGGACATTATTCTTCTGAGTGTCCTCACAAAATGAAGATTACTTATGTTGTTAACTTCTTAATTAAAAGGTAAATACCTTGACTCTTCTTCTCAAAAACATCACTTTGTTTCTTCATTTTATCATGGGGAATGTTCAAAACAAAGTGAATTCAAAAAAATATTAAAGGCCAATACTTCTTCTAAAACCATTTTTGTCAAAAGGCCTTCATTTGATCTTCTTATCTTTGCATATACTTCATTCATCATACTAATTTTTGCTATTTTTTGTAGATATATTTTTGACCTTAGTGGCCAATAACACCCAAAGTTGTGCTTCTTTCTTTCTTCCCGATTTGAGGACAAATTGTTTTAAAGAGGGAGGGAATGATGGCAACCCCTTTAGGGACTTACCATCCAAAGAAGTATCAACTTCACTCTAAGACCAAGAAAGGGAAGTTGAATAAAGGACTTAATCTTTTCTTTCTAAAGTCTTATAATGTTCTCTTTGCTAAATGCTTTTACATTGTTTTTGGTAGAATATTAATAAAAGGGAGGAACCATGTCTATGCAACTTAAGAAGGCTGCCACGTAAGAAAACCAAAGAAGAACAAAGAGCTTCATAAGATTACATTGATTCCCCAACAACATACTCATCCATCTATTTCGTTCAAAGTGTTTATGTTCTTATTTTCCATTGATCAAAACTCATGCATACATGTTTAATTGTTGTCTTTTGCATTTGAAACCTTAAGAATTTGTTCACAAGTCTTAAATAATCAACAAATCATATAACTAACTAGGCCACGAGTCCTTTGGGAGAACGACACTTAGTCTTACCGAGTTTATTACTTGATACGATTCGGTCACACTTGCCGAGGGTTAAACAAGTTTTTGGCGCCGTTTTTCGGTGTTCATAAATTTGTCATCAAGCAGTACTTGCGGCTTCTCTTCTTTTTCACTTTTTGAGTTCTTTTCTGATTCCATCTCTATCCTTCTTCACTTCTTTCATCAAATTCACCTTAAAACCTACATAAAACACTGAAATCAAGCAATAACCTGTCCAGCTCTTTTATTTCTAAAAATATGAACAAAAGCATGACTCCAAGCTAGTTTCTGAGTGTTAAAGGTTGCTTTTAGTATCAATTTTAAGCATGAAAATAACAATTTTTCAACTAGATCTTTCAATAGATACTTAATCACCTAGCATCCTTTAGTAGATGTTATACCCTGTAGAAAAAAATTTATAACTAAAACAAAAACAACAAAAGTTCATAATTACATCACCAAATCAAAAACAAAAGTTCTTAAATCACTGGGTTGCCTCCCAGCAAGCGCTCTTTTAATGTCATTATCTTGACCCAATAAAGCTCAAGTTCCATCTTCTTTTTCTTCTTCTTTCTACTGAACTTTTTCAGAAATTTGATCAAACCAGGAACTTGTTGCAATGTCTCAATCATAGGAACTTTAATCTCCAATTTCTTGAAGATTTCCATGAAGCACTTAAATTTCTTTTCCTTCCTATGATACTTCTTTGGATGACGAAAGGGTTTTTTATATGATTCTTTCTCTCTTCCTCTCATCTTCTTTCTATTTTCTCTCACTTTCTTGTTCCTCTTTTTCTTTTCTCTTAGTCTCTTTTTTTTTCTTTTCTTTTTCTACTCACTTTCTCAATCTTCCCACAAATTTTCTCTTCTTCTTTCTCTTCTCTCTCTTTTCTCTCTTCTTTTTCCAACTCAACTTTTTCAACATTTACACTCACTAGCACTTTACACTCTTCCCTGGGGTTAACCTCAGTATTAGCCCCAAAATTCTTATCAGGCCTTTCTTCCAACAACTTAGTAATTTGACCCATTTGCATCTCCAAGTTCTTAATAACAGCTTCAGTGCTCTTTTGAGTGAATGCAGTTGCTTGTATGAATTGCTGAAGAGTTTCTTTCGTCCTTATTAATCTTTCATTAAGTGTAGCTATTTGTTGCCATAAGGTTGGTTGTTGTCGTTGCTTGTTAAATTGCCCTGATTGCCAGCTTTCCCACTTTGTCCTTGACCAATACTTTGGTGTGGTTTCCACCCTTGATTGAAATTCCCCTAACGGTATCGAGATTGATTGGCCATGAAGTTAACATCCTCTAAAGCTTCCACTGGAAAGGCGCATTGACCATTGATATGGTCACCCCCACATAATTCACACATCTATGGTTGAACCTGTGCAACAGTTTTTAACTCTTTAGGCAGTTGTGCAAGTGTCTTTGTGAGATTCTCCAATTGTTGAGTTATTATCTTGTTCTGAGCTAACAAGGCATCATTGGATTGCAACTGTAGAACTCCTTTTTGTTGAATAGGAGCTCCTCTTTCACCGTTCAGCTCATTATCATTAGTAGCCATGTTTTCAATTATTTTCGTGGCTTCCTCTAGAGTCTTCCATTTGATATTGCCTCCAGCTGAGGCGTCTAGCATCAACTTGGTTTGTGAACCAAGACCTCCAAGGGAGATTAGGACTACTTCTACTTCGTCAAATCCATGCACGGGAGTTTTTCTTAATAGGCTTTTGTATCTGTCCCATGCATTACCTAGTGATTCCTCCATGCCTTGCCTGAAAGATGAGATCTCTTGCTTCCCTTTGTTTACCTTGGATTGTGGGAAGTATTTGTTCAAGAACTTTGTCACCACAGCTTCCCACTCTGTAAAGCTCCCTTTTGGAAAAGAGTTCAACCAAAGCTTAGCGTTGCCTCCTAATGAGAATGGAAACAAGCTAAGTTTGATTGCTTCGTCAGGCACCCCATTTATCTTCATTGTATTTCAAATTTCATTAAAAGTTGTGAGGTGCTCATATGGGCTTTCATGAGACAACCCATTAAATTGGTTACTCTTAACTAGTTGGATTAATGCCAGTTTCACCTCCATATTAGCTGCATTGACCCTCAGTCTTGCTATGCTATTGAAATGCTGAGGGCCAACTACATTAGTGAAATCTGCAAGAGTCCGTCTAACATCATTATTCTCCATCTCCTTAGTGCTATGGTAAGAACCTTGTGGTGAAGGTTGTAAGAGATCTTCCGAAGGAGGGAAAAGTTCGCTAGATGTACGGATTCTTCTCCTCCGTCTAGTCTCGTCTAAGCCTTCAAGAAGAGGTTCTGAGGTTTTATTGCTTCTAGTTCAAATTGCATCCTTGCATACACAAGAAAACAAGTCCCTAGAAAAATTTGTTAGCACAAAAAGATAGAGAAGATTTAAAATATGAGATAAGAAGATAGAATAAAAAAAACAAAAAAATAAAAACAAAAAACAGAAAAAATAAAACAAGAAAATAAAATAAAGATAAAATAATAATCGAAAATAAAATAAAAACAAAAAATAAAATAAAATAAAAACCGAAAAATAAAAATAGAAAATAAATTAGTTAAACCACGAGTCCCCGGCAACGGCGCCAAAAACTTGATGAAAAATTTATCAACACCGAAAAACGGTGCCAAAAACTTGTTTAACCCTCGGCAAGTGTGACCGAATCGTTCAAGTAATAAACTCGGTAGGACCAAGTATCGTTCTCCCAAAGGACTCACGACCAAGTTATTTATATGATTTCTTGATTATTTAAGACTTGTGAACAAATTGTTGTAAGTTTCAAATGCAAAAGACAAAAAGTAAACATGTATGCATGTGATGATCAATGGGAAAGAAGAACACAAACACTGAATGAATTATATGGATGAGTATGTTGTTAGGGTAATCAATTTCATCTTATCCACTCTCATATTTTAGGAATTCATCATTCTTTTCATCAATGTTAATGTCACTCTCTAAACCACCTTGCGAAGAAAGCATATCCTTAATTATGAGTTCATGCAATTCCTAGCATCCCTAATAATTAATTCTGAAGCACAGAAGCTTAAAGACAATCAACCTTCATATCCCTATGTCTAGGCAATATGCTATTGGGAGAATTTCCCCGGATCTAGATTCCCCATATGTTCCCATATCGACAAAATCAATAATCATGACATCGAATGAGTTAAACAATGCATGCTTTGAGCAAAGAGAAAAATCCTAACTAATGATGAAAGAAAGCATGTATCATAAATATGATGTTTAAACACAAAATTCCATAGATGAGAGCTTCAAAAGATTACATTGATTCCCCAACAACAATACAAAATTTAGTTCACCATATTCATGGTGAAACTAGATGAACTATAATGAAAGAATGGAAGAGATAGAAAAACCCTAGAAAGAGAAGAGGAGAGCCGTCACCATCTCCAATTCTACCCCGAAGGGGTGAAAAATGTGTTTTGTGTCTTCTCCAGCCAAAGATACAAACGCTAGGAAGTCCTAAAGCTTATATATTATTTGAAATATTACAGAAAAGTGGGCCTAAGCCCAAAATAGTGCTGCTTAGCGGTAAACTGCCGCTCAGCGGTAAGTGTGTGTGTTGATTCTTCCCCTTAGCTGCACTTTCACCCCTCAGCGGAGCCAACGAGTGTTCTTTAGTGCCACTCAGTGGTAAACTGGCGCTGAGCGGTACTTGCGGCTTATCTTCTTTTGCACTTTTTGAGTTGTTTTCTGATTCCATCTGTATCCTTGTTCACTTCTTTCATCAAATTCACCTTAAAACATACATAAACCTGTCCAACTCTTTTATTTCTAAAAATATGAACAAAAGCATGATTCCAAGCTAGTTTCTGAGTGTTAAAGGTTGCTTTTAGTATCAATTTTAAGCATGAAAATAACAATTTTTCAATTGTTATCAGCCACCTACTTTCCTACCACCCTATGTCCCTACTCTTGCATTTGATGAGACTGATGAAGATTTTAAGGAACAGGCAGGTATTAGCAGCAATTTTGAGTCAGGTAGACCATTTTCATCTTCCACCACTTTACCAATCTTTAGGGAAGTGGAGGTAAACATACCTCAGTTTGACTATGTTGTTGATGATTATGTTGTTCATGATTATGTAGTTGATAGGTATGTTGATGATGGTATCGTTGATGAGCATGCTTTTAATTCTCCCTCTCTACATGATGAGAACCACTTTTTGCTATCACATCTGAATGTTTATTCTCCATGCACTGAACATGAATCTGAGCCTGTGTTTGATATTGTTTCTAAATTTGAATTTGATTTATGTTCTGAGGGTATATCTGCGGTTCATCCTGTTACACTGGGATTGGGTGTTATACCCCTGCATGTCATTTCTTTGGAACCACATTGCAATAACCCTATTGTAGGAGGTACACATGAATTTGACCAACATGCACCCATAGTGGAAGACAAAGGTGCTTACATACACAATAGTTTGAAGACAAATAGGCACCGGCTAAACCCGCTCATCCACAGTCACTTCTTCTTAGATCTAGCTGTGGGCGGCATTTCCTTACTCGATCAAATCTAGAGGATCAAGCAATTCTTCCTCAAAACTTCCTTGTTGGATCCTGTGGTGGAAAACATCTCCCTGATAGTCCAAAATTGGAAACTTCCACCCTAACCTAGGGGAGTTTTCTTTTTCCTTCTCCCCCTTTCCTTACTTTTATTGCACTTGTCCATGATTTGTTCATTGTTCTGATTTCTAATCTTATGCTTATGACACATTGAGGACACTGTGTAGTTTAAGTGTGGTCTATTGGGGGAGATTTTGATTTTTCTTTGTTAGTTTTTTTTTCTTTGTTAAATTTTTTTATGTTTTAGGTTGTTTTTGTCGTGTCTTGTATACAGTTTTGCATGATTCTCTTCATTTCTGGATTTTGTTTAAGTTGTAGACTCGTCTTTTACTTCACTTGATTGATAGTTATGGTTTGAAACTCTTGCTTTTCTTTGCGTGAGAAGATGATTATGATGTTTCAGAGCTTGAATTGATTGTGACAAATACCCTATGTGAGATTTGAGCCACTTTATGTTCTTTCTTATGTGATGTATCTCTTGATTGCTTGCACATATGCCTTGGCTTGACTCTTTTTGATAATTCTTGATTGATATGCATGTTTGAAAGTGATAAAGGCAGTTTTCTCTTGAGTCTCTCTAGCCAAATAAGCCTCCCTTGTTTTGATCCTTTGATAAACCCTTTGAGCCTATGCTTTTCGCTTGTTCTTTGTTTTCAAGCTCATTAATCACCCTTAAGTGAAAAACCATGATTACCTTAACCTTAGGAATTTTGGAGCTTTGGAAGTGTTTTGGGAACAAGTGTGGTCTCCCTGGGGATTCATATGAATTGGCTAGTTGGTTCCTTTTCTTGTTTTGTTTTTGTAAAGATATTGTGTATCTTGTCTCTTATAGTCGTGTCCTAAATAAAGAGAAAAGAAAAAAAGAGACAAGATGAGAAAAGAAAGAAAAAAAAATTGTGAATAATGGAGTCAAGAAGAGAATTGAATTAGAGGTTTGGGTGTGATTTGACTGTGTTTACACTTGTTACCAATTGCTCCTCTATTTCTTTTGGTTTATAGCTTCTCATCCATATGTTATCCTCCCTTGTCCTTGGCTTCATTACATCCATAAAAGACCTTTTGATTTGAACATGCTTATGTTTTGAGTGTTGATATTAGAGGCTTGCCAAGTTTGTTGTTGCTTTCTTTCTTGAGTGCATTGAGTTGAAATTCTTTACCCTAGACACTTGAGAGAAACACTGATAGTGCATCTGTAAGGTTCTGTTGTCTTTGATTCACCTCTTAAGTTGATTGATTATTTTGCCATGTTTTGAATTGCTTGAATGATTTCGATGAGTATTTGCTTTCTCTGATACCTGTGTGATGGATATTGTCTACTCCTTTTCTTTTTCCAGAATCATTATGGATTTTGTACATCTATTTTGCGTCTTGTGTGTCTTTTCATTTTTGTATCCAGAGGTTGTGTCACACTCTTGATGTATTTAGAATGGTTCCTTATTCTATGTCTTGATTTAGCCCAGGTGTGCAAAAGACTAAGTGTGGTATATTTTGATGAGTCATTATTTTCTACTACTAACTTAGCGTTTCGGACCATATTGTGTTAGTAAATTGTGTTTAATTCTCCATTTTTATCTCATATTCACTATTCTTAATTTCAAGAATAATTCTTATTTTAATTAATTTGAATTATTTGGGCTTAATTATTTCTATCATTTTGTGCAGGATAATCAGTATTGAAGGGTTGAGTAAGGATCTCCTAAAGAGGGTCGAACGATCTTTTGAAGGCTTGATTGAATGGTTCGTGACCGAACCGTCTTGGAAACATGATCAAACGGTCTGTGAAAGACATGACCGAACGATAATCAACTGTAGTCTTGTGGCCGTACGATCTGCTAAATACCTCAATGCATGGTTTGCTGAAGCCTTGACCGAACGGTGTGTGGAAACTGATGCACAAATTTATGATCACCAAAATATGATGTCACAAACTTGTTTTACAATCGGCAAGTATGACCGAATCGTTTCAAGTAATAAACTCGGTAAGACCAAGTATCGTTCTCCCAAAGGACTCACGACCTAGTTTAGTTATGTGATTCTTTGATTAGCTAAGACTTAAGGACGAAATAATTGGATTGTATTATGCAAAAGACGAAAATAAACATGTATGCATGAGGTTTTGATCAATGGCAAAAGCAAAAGACAAGCACTTTAAATGAAATATATATATGAATATGTTGTTGGGGGTCAATTTCATCTTATCCACTCTCATATATTTTAGGAATTCGACATTCAAGTCATCATTGTTAATGCCACTCTCTAAATTACCTTGTCAAGAAGGCCTATCCCCAATTACAAGTTCATACAATTCCTAGCATTCCTAGTAATTAGTTCTTTTAGCACAGGAGCTTAACGACAACCAATATAATATTGGGAGTAATTCCCCGGATCTAGACTTCCCCGTACGTTCCCGTATCGACAAAATCAATAATCATGCATTGAATGAGTTAAACAAAGCAAGCCTTGAGCAAAGAGGAAAAACCCTAACTAATGATGAAAGAAAGCATAAGTCTTAGATTAAGATGCAAGCACAAATTCCATATATGAGAGCTTCAAAAGATTACATTGATTCCCCAACAAACATACAAGGTTTAGTTCACCATATTCATGGTCAACCTAGATGAACAATAATGAAAGAATGAAGGATAAAACCCTAGAAAGGTGAAGAGGTAGCCTGAGCATCCAAGATCCTCCTTCAAAGGGGTGGAAGAGAGAGTGTTTGCTTCGTTTCTGCCAAAGATACAAACCCTAGGACGTCCTAAAGCTTATATACTATTCTAAAATTACAGAAATTTCAGGCCCAAGCCCATAAGTGTGCCGCTCAGCGGTAAAGTACCGCTCAGCGGTGAGTGCGTGAGTCGTTTCTTCCCCTCAGCGGCCATTTTGCCCCTCAGCGGATCTCCCGTGACTTCCTGAGTGCCGCTCAGCGGTAAACTGCCGCTCAGCGGTACTTGTGGCTTCTCCTTTTGCACTTTTTGGTGTCTTTTCTAATTTCATCTCTCTCCTTCTTCACTTCTTTCACCAAATTCACCTTAAAACCTGCACAAAAACACTGAAATCAAGCATAAACCTGTCCAGCTCTCTTATTTATGAAAATATGGATAAAAGCATGATTTCAAGCTAGTTTCTAAG
This sequence comes from Vigna umbellata, assembly GCF_029865625.1. Lineage (NCBI taxonomy): Eukaryota > Viridiplantae > Streptophyta > Magnoliopsida > Fabales > Fabaceae > Vigna > Vigna umbellata. The sequence continues at coordinate 15,560,747 of NC_142173.1, read as the reverse complement.
TGTAAAGGTTGCTTTTTGTGTCAATTTTAAGCATGAAAATAACAGTTTTTCAACTGTTATCACAACCCCAAACTTAGAACTTTGCTTGTCCTCAAGCAAACAAGATGTAACTCAATTTTCAACCAATTCATATGATGGTTCACTCATTCAAAAATCCTCTTTTTCAAGATAAGTAAAAACTTCAATCAAACTTATGACCCAGAGTTCAATCAAGATGTGCACATGCTTTAATGTTCACAAAGTCATTTAAATTCCAACAAATGCTATTTTTCATGAATGATCAATCAATTAAGCATGGGTGTTCATGTGCTCATGGAATATTTTCTCACTAGGTAAAGTGTTTCACTCACACACAAGTGTATAAGAGGTAATCACTCATTCACTCTACTATCACAATGTCACATGAATCAACTTTGCCTTTCGTTTTACCACAATCAAAAACATTCACAAGCATGCATCATCACAAGGACTTTTCAATGGCTTATAATGTGGCTGGGCTAACAAGAAAATTGGTTTTTCTGGATCACAAAATCCTTGAGTTAAGAGAATCATAACAACACAATTATTCTTATTCATTCCCAACTTTCTTTTGCATTGAGCTTTGCTTCTTCTTTTCTTTTCTTTTCTTTCTCTTTTTCTTTTTTTTTTTTTTGCATATTCTTAACTTTTAGCTCTTAGCTCAATGCTTTTCCTTTTTCATGTTTTCCCAACAACCCCAAACTTGAACATTTGTCAATACCACACAAGATCTTCTACTTAACTCAAGGTAAAGATTTTCAATCAAGGGTTTTCAGTGTATGTTCAAGGCTAAGGTTTCAAAGGATAGAACACAAAGTGTTCTCTTTTAGTGGGCTAACTTTATGAGTTTGGCCAATAAAAAGGGTTCCAACAAACGGCCTTGATCAGATGATGCAAAACAAGCAATTGATTCAATCATAGAAAACCTGGGCAAAATCATTCATGCTTTCAAAGTAATAGCATTCAATCATACCAAAAACTCTGGAGCTCAAAACCTCACTTATAAGCTCATTCACATTTGACATACACATCTTGCTTAATCTCACAATCACAATCATAATATCCTGCATTTGTTCACAAAGCTTGTGAATCACCTGTATAAGCATTTTATGTGCACATCATCTCAACATCAATCAATCAATAAGCATCATCAAGCATTACTTATCAAACAATCACAATTATTAGCAAACCATCATAACAGACAAAGTTTCCAATTGAGTACATCAAACCCTAGTCTAAAACAAAAGTAAATAAGTTCAGAACACTAAACCAAACAAAAGGATAAGTTCTGCTCTAGTTATGATAACATTCATCAGTAAATGCTATCTCAATCTCCTCATCAATCTGAGCTATCATCTGTGTCATCCTCTTCTTAGATCTTATAGTCTTGATTCTTTTTGCCCGATGAGGAGGCCATCCCTGCACCAAACATAATTCACAAAACCAAAAGATACATTGTTAAGCATTAGTACCACAATGAAGAAATCAGCCCCTTCAATGATGCTCTCTCCCAACCCCAAACTTAGATGCAAAACTAGTGAGCAAGTGAGTGGAAGGGAGATTTTCTAAAGAGGGATGAGGGAAAAGTTGTAGAGAACCTTTGAAAAGGTATGTGGGAGTGTGTGTGCAGAGAAGAGCTTGAAAATAGAAGCTTATGCGCAGCTTAGGGTGTAAAAATACCCTAATGGGCTCGGGTCCCGCTAAGGGGCAACCAAAGCCCACTCTACGATAGTACCGCTCAGCGGCACTTTCGTGAAGTGCTCTTCTCCTTCTTTTCTTAACCTAAGTGCCTCCTAAACATGCCCCTCACTGGTTCCCTGCAATTCAATTTTCAGAATACTTATGCAAAACCCTATTATGCAACTAAAATAAAACAAATAGAAACAATCAATCAACTGGGTTGCCTCCCAGGTAGTGCTTGTTTAACGTCACGAGCCTGACCCAAAATCCACCAACACCCTTCAGTAGGTGTTACAAACTTACCAGCACCCATCAGTATGTGCAAAATTTTCTCACCAACACCCATCAGTAGGTGTTACAACTTAGCATCCTTCAGTAGATGCTATATCCAACTAGCATCCTTCAGTAGATGCTATGTTCGGCAAAATATTTACAAAATAATGTTCAACAGATTAAAAATTACAACCCAAAATAAAATTAAAAGTTCTAAAATCAACTGGGTTGCCTCCCAGCAAGCGCTCTTTTAACGTCATTAGCTTGACCCAGTAAAGCTCAAGTTCCTTCTTTATAGTTGATGTTGTCATCCCACCAATTTCTCAACTGTTTCCTGTGAACTGTTTTGATTCTTCTAAGAAGTGGAGATTCTATCTCTATCATCTCCTTCTCCTTAAAGCCCTTCACAACCCACAACTTGTTATTGATTCTTACAGGTGCACCAAGTTGGGGTCTTCTTTTCTCCCAGTCACCAGGAATTTCTCCTCCTCTTCCAATCTTTTCTTCCTTGTGTACCTGAAACAACAAACAATGGTTACCTGCAACCTTGGGATTTTCATCTTTATGGCTAGTCACGTGTGCATCTTGAAATGCAGCTTTATAACTAGCTTCTTCCTCCTGTGTTTGCGTCTCATCTTTAAAGACGTCTACAACCACTCTCTCCTCTCGGTCCTGGAGCACCACTATACCTTCATTTACATCAATGATAGCTCTGGCCGTTTTCATAAACGGTCTTCCAAGTATGATAGGTATCTTCTCTGTCTCCATCTTCATCACTACAAAGTCTACCAAGAATTGAAGTTTGCCAACACAAACTATAATGTCCTCTGCAATCCCACATGTCTCCTTTGAAGATCCATCGGCCATTACTAGATTAACCTTTACAGGTTTCACATTAACATTGCCGATTTGCTCTAGTAAAGAGTAAGGTATCAAGTTAACACTTGAACCTAAATCAAGAAGAGCTTTCTTCACCCTTTTCTTCCCTATGGTACAAGGGATAGAAAAACTGCCTGGATCTGTTGCTTTAGGAGGGAATGGCTCTTTTTAACAGTTATACACTCCTTTGCCTCATCATCTCTACGTCTTTTCTTTGTAGAGATTTCTTCATTAGATTTAGTGTAAACCGTAATCTGTTGTAGAATTTGTTCCCAAGGTGCATCATTATCCACCATTTTGAATAATTCTGTGAAGTCCAGTTGTTTCCCTTGATGGATTGGAAAAGGAAAAGTGCGTTTGCTCTCTATTTCTCTTCTCTCTTCTGTATCTAACTCAACTTTCTCATCATCAACACTCTCTACCACCTTGCACTCTTCTCTGGGGTTAACCTCAGTATTAGCCCCAAAATTTCTATTTGGCCTTTCTTCCACCTGTTTGGTGATCTACCCCATCTGAGTCTCCAAATTTTTGATAGCAGCTTCAATGCTCTTTTGGGTAGACTCAGTTTTCTGTATGAAATTGTTGACAGTTTCCTCCATCCTTATGGACCTTTCATTAAGCATAGATAATTGTTGTCATAAGGTGGGTTGCTGCTGCTGCTTATTATATTGACCAGCTTGCCCAGTTTGCCCTTGACCAATACTTGGGTGTGGTTTCCACCCTTGATTGTAGCTCCCTTGACGGTACTGATTGGTCATGTAGTTTACATCCTCTACGGCTTCAACTGGAAAGGCACATTGACCATTGATATGGTCGCCTCCACACAATTCGCACAACTGGGTTTATACCTGTGCAGTAGTTTTCAACTCTTTGGGTAATTGTGCAAGAGTTTTCGTCAGAGTCTCCAGCTGTTGAGTTAGAATTTTGTTTTGAGCTAGCAGGGCATCATGTGTCTGTAATTGGAGAACTCCTTTTTTTTGCATAGGAGCTCCTCTCTCACTGTGTAGCTCATTATCACTAGTAGCCATGTTTTCTATAATCTCTGTTGCTTCCTCTGGAGTTTTCCATTTAATATTGCCTCCTGCTGAGGCGTCCAGCATCATCTTGGTTTGTGAACCAAGACCTCCAAGGAAAGTTAAGACTACTTCCTGATCTTCAAAACCATGCGTGGGAGTTTTACGTAACAAGCTTTTATACCTGTCCCATGCATGCCCCAGTGATTCTTCCATGCCCTGCTTAAATGAAGAAATATCTTGCTTGCCTTTTGTCACCTTAGATTGTGGGAAGTACTTGTTTAAAAATTTTGTGACCACTGCTTCCCACTTTGTGAAACTTTCTTCTGGGAAAGAATTCAACCAAAGCTTAGCATTGCCTCCCAATGAGAAAGGAAACAAGCTAAGTTTGATAGCTTCGTCTGGCACCCCATTAATCTTGACTGTGTTGCAAATCTCATTGAAGGTAGTGAGGTGCTCATATGGGCTTTCATGAGATAACCTATTAAATTGGTTGCTTTTCACCAGTTGAATCAATGCTGGTTTGACCTCCATATTAGCTGCATTGACTCTAGGTCTAGCTATACTGTTAAAGTGCTGAGGTCCAGCTATATTGGTGTAGTCAGCAAGAGTTCTTCTAACATTGTTGTTCTCCATATTTTCTGTGCTATTAACAGAACCTTGTGGTGATGATTGTAAGAGAGTTTCTGGAGAAGGGAAAAGTTCTCTAGATGTTCGGATTCTTCTCCTCCGTCTACTCTCGTCTAGACCTTCAAGAAGAGGTTCTGTTGTTTTCTTGCTCCTTGTTCTAATTGCTTCCTGCATGCACAAGAAAAAAAAATCCTAGAAAATATTTGTTAGCACAAAAAGATATAGGAGAAGATATAGATTCGGAAAATAAAATAAAATAAAATCAAATCAAATAAAATAAAATCAAATAAAATCAAATCAAATAAGATAAAATAAAATAAAATAAAAACCGAAAAATAAAATCAGAAATTCAAAATTAAAGTCAAAGATAATCAATAATCACACAAATTAACTAGTTCAACCACGAGTCCCCGGCAACGGCGCCAAAGACTTGATGCACAAATTTATGATCACCAAAATATGATGTCACAAACTTGTTTTACAATCGGCAAGTATGACCGAATCATTTCAAGTAATAAACTCGGTAAGACCAAGTATCATTCTCCCAAAGGACTCACGGCCTAGTTTAGTTATGTGATTCTTTGATTAGCTAAGACTTAAGGACGAAATAATTGGATTGTAGTATGCAAAAGACGAAAATAAACATGTATTTGATCAATGGCAAAAGCAAAAGACAAGCACTTTCAATGAAATATATATATGAATATGTTGTAGGGGGTCAATTTCATCTTATCCACTCTCATATATTTTAGGAATTCGACATTCAAGTCATCATTGTTAATGCCACTCTCTAAATTACCTTGTCAAGAAGGCCTATCCCCGGATCTAGACTTCCCCGTACGTTCCCGTATCGACAAAATCAATAATCATGCATTGAATGAGTTAAACAAAGCAAGCCTTGAGCAAAGAGGAAAAACCCTAACTAATGATGAAAGAAAGCATAAGTCTTAGATTAAGATGCAAGCACAAATTCCATATATGAGAGCTTCAAAAGATTACATTGATTCCCCAACAAACATACAAGGTTTAGTTCACCATATTCATGGTGAACCTACATGAACAATAATGAAAGAATGAAGGATAAACCCCTAGAAAGGTGAAGAAGTAGCCTGAGCATCCAAGATCCTCCTTCAAAGGGGTGGAAGAGAGAGTGTTTGCTTCGTTTCTGCCAAAGATACAAACCCTAGGACGTCCTAAAGCTTATATACTATTCTAAAATTATAGAAAATTCAGGCCCAAGCCCATAAGTGTGCCGCTCAGCGGTGAGTGCGTGAGTCGTTTCTTCCCCTCAACGGCCATTTTGCCCCTCAGCGGATCTCCCGTGACTTCCTGAGTGCCGCTCAGCGGTAAACTGCCGCTGAGCGGTACTTGTGGCTTCTCCTTTTGCACTTTTTGGTGTCTTTTCTGATTTCATCTCTCTCCTTCTTCACTTCTTTCACCAAATTCACCTTAAAACCTGCACAAAAATACTGAAATCAAGCATAAACCTGTCCAGCTCTCTTATTTATGAAAATATGGATAAAAGCATGATTTCAAGCTAGTTTCTAAGTGTAAAGGTTGCTTTTTGTGTCAATTTTAAGCATGAAAATAACAGTTTTTCAACTGTTATCAGAAACCCAACTCAATTGGTGAATTGAATGGGCGAGCATTCAACAACTGAATGGTATGTGGACGCATATCCCAAACAGTCTGTGAAAGCTTACACTGAATTGTCGAACACTCTTGAACCGAACAACAAAGCCTTAGTGCATGTGTTCCTTGAATCGAGCGGTCACAAGAGAATTGTAGAGCATTGATGAACCGAACGGTATGAGCCTTTCATGACCGAACAATCAGATGTAGTAACCAGAGGAATTCAGTAGTAGTGTTGGAAGCAAATTATGCGACTTCAAGAGGATGGGCACGTCAATAGTGGAGCGTTTTAGAAGGTCATTGGGTCAAACTTTAGGACTTTGGGCCCAATTGTAGGTCATTTTGTAGGACAAGCCGATTAGGAGGGCATTTTTGGTCTTTTGGTTATATAAAAACCCTAAAAGCAGATTTCTCTGCAAGTCTCCCAGCCGCCATTCACGTTCTCTATTCTTCGGGAGCTTCTTCTTCCTCCTCCCCCTTTGGGGAGGTTTAGGTTTTGTTTCCTTTTTAACTTCATGTATTGAATCTTGATTACATTGCAATTTAAATGTTGAAATCATTGCTGCATGCACTTTTCAATTTCATTTTACTATTCACTGTGTTCTTCACTATTGCATTTTACTGTTCACCGTGTTCTTCACTAGGTACATTTGAATCAGTATTTAGCTTCGTTTTTTGCATTATGTGCGTTTTGGAGTTGAAGTTTCGTTTCCCCTGCACTGCGTTTTGAATTCTGCACATTTACTGTTTCTGCAATTGCTTTAGACCGTTCGGTTTTATATTTACACCTTTCGGTCTCTAACATGCTTCATTGTTAGAGACCGTTCGGCGTTGTTATGCATCCATTTGTTTAGTTTTCCAGTTTTCATTTCCATTCAGTCTTGCTTTTATTCCGCTCGGCTTTCTTATGTTTTACTCGTTTCCATTTTAACACTGTTCTGCTTGTTTCAAGTGTTCATTTTCATTTCCATAAGCTAGTTTTACATTCCCACCGTTCGATCTCACTATAGAACCGTTCGGTCATTGCATGTACTGTTCAGTTAGCTTTTACCGTTCTGTTTCCAAATTTCCTGCACTTCCATTTCCTTTCTTTAGGGACCGTTCGGTCTCCACTTTACAACCCTTCGGTCTCACTTTAAGACCGTTCGGTCTTCATGCTTCCCACTTATCTTTCAGTGTTTTTAATTAAGTCTCTTGGTGTTTAATTTCATGCTTTAATTTAGTTCATTTCTAGTCACAAAAACACTTTCAACCCCCCCTAGTTGTGTGTTTGACCTAGGTCCTGAACCACATTTGGTCCTTGAGAGACGACCTAGGAGTCACTTCCTAGTTATACTACATTCTTATTGCACAACAAATTTGTATGGACCACGACAGTCCCATCAGAGAAGAAGGGAAACAAGAATGACATTGGCTTTGAAACTGAAGATTTTGATGATGAGTCAACTGATGAAGATTGAATGGAATCTTCTTCGTAAGAATAGGGACTACTTTTCTCTGTGGATGTTTTTTTACATTTTGTAATCATGGCATTAAATCACCTCTGGTTTTATGTACTGCTTCAGTTTTATTTTGAAATGAAATGAAGATTTATTTTAGTAAACGATATGTTAATTGTGAATGTTAATTGCATAATTATGTGGACTAACCCTTAATCTAGTTGAAAAGAGAAGATTATGTTGTTCTCATATTGATCAAAAACTTATCACTAGTTTAAAAGTGTAAATTTCAGTACACTGCTAACTTGAATCGATTAAGGAAGAAGTAAAAAGAAAAAATTTCATGTCTGATTTTAAAGAAAAAAGAATCATAAGAGCGCCACATTTGACTATTGTCGGAAGAATAAAACGTCGAAGCCCCACCGAATACGACGTTCTATTAAGCATACAATTAATGCTCCCAAGTACTTCAATTCCCTTCACGTCCCAGCCCGGCAACCTATGACGTTCTATGGGAGGGCAGAAAAGAAAAAAGATCCGAAAGTATCGTACTTTTAGGCGAAAGAACAAAACGTCGAATTCCAACATAACTTGATGTTCTATTAATGCTCTCGTGTCCAAAAGAAAAAACTAAAAAGAAATAAAAGGATACAAACTTGTGGCTTCCAATACTACGTCCAAGCCCCTTCAAATTTAGTGTAACCTTTGCAATTTTTAAGAAAAATTAATAAAAAATGCGCGCTATTTTAAGAGGAAACGTCGAATGGTTTGTGACTTCGACGTTGTTTTTAAACATAATGTCAAATTTTTGTTGTATACGACATGAAAGTTTTTTGTTGAATGTAAAAACAAAACATAGTCTCACTGTCTATTCGTGGTTCCATTTCTGCTTGAACTTTCTTCTTGGTGGACGACTACGATAAAGAAAGAAGGTTATTTTAAGTCATTTCAGTCTTTGTAATGTCATTTGGTTCTCATTCCTAAGGTTGACCGATTTTTTTCGTTTATCTTTAGGCTGTTTTTCATACAGGGTCAGTGAACTTCGTCATCTTCTCCAGTGACACCATTTGAAGTATGGTTTTTTTTTCTTAAAATACTCTTACGTATGATGTATGTGCTCGTGTTTGTGTTGTGTTTGTCGATTATGGGCGTATGATATCTATATGTATAACGATACTGTGATAGTTTACTTTCCTTCAACGTATGATATTTGTGTTTGTTTGTTGTCAGTGAACTTCGTCATCTTCTCTACTGACACCATTTCAAGTTTGGTTTTTTTTTTCCTTCAATATCTCTTTTGTATGATATATGTTTTCGTGTTTGGCGATTCTGGACGTATGATATATGTATAATGATAGATATTTGTGTTCGTGCACGTATACTATGATACTTTATTTTTTTCCTTCAACATATGATAGGTATTTATTTTTGTTTCTCTACGTAAGTTAGTTTTTTTTTCCGTGGATTCTTTTTGTTCAGTGTAGTAGTATGGATCGAAGCTGGATTCATTAGTGTCATATTAGTGAAGAGTATGAGCGAGGGGTTTCTAAGTTCATACAATATGTTAAAGAACACACAAAACTAGTGAATGAGGCATATTTTTGGAATTCTATGTCCAATGGGTTTGAAATACCAAAAGATAAATGCATGTCCCAATTATTGTGTATTGTATAGAGATCAATATTGATACAAGAAGGTCTAACACCATAGGACCCATCACAAGAGGAATGGCCAAAAAGCTCCAAGATGAATATTCTCCCCAAGGTCAAGTACTATTTGCTATCTTTGGATGGAAAATTGGAGAACAAGAGGATATTCCAAATCTGCCAAAACATGGAGAAGGGTAAAATAGACATTTCTATACAAGAAGGGGTGTGCTTATCCTTCTATGGGGCTGCATTAGTAATTGTTTCCTCCACATAAAACTCATTTGTCACGTGTTTTAGAAACCACACATTTAGCACATGGGTTCAGATCTGAAACGTGTAAATTGCTTGCTTAAGCCTTGAGATTAATCTATAATATCTCATAGGCAAAGCTTGTAGATTACTTTTGGATTGTAGTAAAGAATTTCTGCTGAAATGTTTAGCAAATTCCTTCTCCAAGAGTCACTTCTTAGCTTGACTTCCATTGCAACTTTCTTCCACTCTAGGAAGCCTTCTGAGTTGTGAATCACCTCTCCAAGCTAGCCTCCATATCCATTCACCATAAACACCAACAATCCGCTGCTACACATCCTAAGATCCTAGCCAATCTGATCCTGGAATTCCAAGTCTGCACAACAATCTACAGCTGCTACAGCTACTGTTACATTGGTTTCAGCAGCCTTCCAAGTCTCCCTGCACCTCCAATCTCACGGCTCAGCTTATCCACATCTCCTAGGATGTATCAAATATGCTTCAATGAAGGTGTGTCCGACATGTGGTTCGTCACGATTTAAGAAGAAACTTGATGGAAATAACGATGAACACAATGAAGGTCCACCGGCTAAGGTCATGTTGTATTTACCTATAGTACCTAGGTTGAAACGATTGTTTTCTGTTAAAGAAGATGCGAAAAATCTTATGTGGCACGTTGATGGAAGAAAATGTGATAATCTTCTTTGACACCGAGCTGATTCCCCACAATGGAAGAACATTGATGACACATTTCCCGAATTTAGTGCAGAGCCGAGAAACTTAAGACTTGCACTTGCTACCGATGGTATGAATCCTTATGGCAACTTAAGTAGAAAACATAGTTCATGGCCAGTTATTTTGATGATTTACAATCTATCTCCTATGTTGTGCATGAAGAGAAAATACATGATGTTGTCTATGATGATATCGGGTCCTAGACAACCTGGAAATGACATTGATGTTTATCTTCGATTCATATTCAGAAGAAAACTTTCATTTGCGTGCAATGTTGTTTTGCACCATAAATGTTTTCTCAGCATATGGGAACTATAGTGGTTACAGTGTTAAAGTTCATTTTGCATGTCCAATTTGTGAAGAAAATACTAGCTATCTTCAATTGAAGCATGGACAGAAAACTGTGTACACAAGACACCGAAGATTCCTTCCTCGAAAATACCCTTACCGTAGATTGAAAAAAGCCTTAAATGGAAGACCAGGTGAGGAACATCGATGTTGTCTTCGGAAAACATAAAAAGAAGACCGTTGAGAAAAACATTTGGAAAAAGCGATCAATATTCTTCAATCTTCCATATTGGTGTAAACTTGATGTGCGACATTGCATAAACGTGATGCATGTTGAAAAAAATGTATGTGATAGTGTTGTTGGGACTTTACTAAACGTTAAAAGAAAGACAAAAGATGGAGTGAAAGCACGACAAGACTTGGTTGACATGGGAATCCATTCTGAGTTACATCCGTAATCCATAGGAAGACGCACCTATCTTCCTTCATCTTGTCAAACTCTTTCAGAAAAAGAAAAACAAATTTTTTGTCAATGTTTACGTAGTGTGAAGGTTCCACAAGGTTATTCGTCGAATATTAGTAGCCTTGTTTCTATGAAAGATTTGAAGTTGGTTGCTTTAAAGTCTCACTATTGTCATGTCTTAATGCAACAACTTTTACCAGTAGCTATTCGAGCCATATTACCTGCCTCTGTTAGAGGTATTCTCACACATTTGAGTTTGTTTTTCAATGCCATTTGCAAGAAAGTTGTTGATCCTCGACAGTTAGATGATTTGCAAAATGAGGCCATCAGACTATTGTGCCAATTGGAAATGTATTTCCCACCCTCAATTTTTGATATCATGGTTCATTTGATTGTCCATCTAGTGAGAGAGATTCAAATATGTGGGCCGATTTTCTTAAGGTGGATGTACCCAGTTGAAAGATACATGAAGATCTTAAAGGGATATGTTAAGAATCAATTGAGACCGGAAGCTTCGATTATAGAGCGCTACATTGCAGAGGAAGACATTGAATTCTGCTCAAGTTAAATGCCAAGTTGTGACCCAATAGGACTTCCAAAGAAAAGACATGAAAACATACGTGAAGGAAAGGGAGTTCGAGGAGTAAGGATTGAAAGTGTTAGTGGAAAAGAAGTTAATTACGAACATTTGTACATTTTAAACAACATAGAGGATGTTATTCCTTACATTTCACAACACATTGATGAAATTAAGTCAGCACATCCACGTATGAGTGAAAAGTAGACACTTAATGAACATAACAAATCCAGCTTGGTTTAAGAAAAAGATTTATGCGACTCCGAATGTTTCTAAAAATCTATTGAGACTAGCTCGTGGACCTAACACTGATGTGATCACTTTCGGCGTCTATTACATAAACAATTACTTGTTCTATTCAAAGGAGGAAGACGATAAAAGTAGAGTTCAAAATAGTGGAGTTACCCTACAAGCTGAGGTTGTGTACACTTTTCCAGTTCCAAGGATAAGAATCCAATTACAGCATCAAGCAAATATTTTGGAATGATACAAGAAATTTGGGAAATTGATTATGTCACTTTTAGAGTTCCATTTTTGAAGTGTAAATGGGTTGACACTAATTATTGTGTGGTAGCAGAAGACCTCAGATTCACTTTGGTGGATCTTAACAAAATGAGTTACACGGATGAACCATTAATTATGGCTAGTCAAGCAAGACAAATATTCTATGTCACTGACCTAGTGAATCATAAATGGTCAGTGGTATTGGAAGGCATAGCCATGCACACACTGATGATGAAGACTCTCTAGATATACTTGAGACAAGCTCCTTCTCATCAAGAACCATTGAAAATAAGGTCGATGATGTACCCGATGAAATACATGCAACTCTATGTGATCACAACGAAGGCATATGGGATAAATAGGTATCTTAGCATTGTTTTAATTACTTGTACAATTTATTTATTTTGTCTGTTACGACTATAATGTACTAACACTTTGTAAACAGGTGTGACAAGCGCTGGATCAAGTCCGACGGGACGAGGGGGTAAATCTGTGACTCGGATGCCTGATGTCACATCCCGTCGGGTTAATGAGAAACCAGTGACGATGGAGTTTGATCCCCGAACATTTGTGCCTATTGGGGCATATGCAACATCGTTCAAAAGTTACTTGGTCATGATGGCAAAAGCACATGTCCCTATTGTCGCTACCTGTTGGGATGATGTCCCATAGGTTGACAAAAATCTACTATGGTACGATATTTTGGTATGTTTAAGATGTTTCACTTCCATCATTGACTTATTTTTGTTGATCATGCTTTAACATTAATTTTTTTTTTTAACAGGAAAATTGGAATATCCCTAATAATGAGAGGATAAGGAAGAAGATTTTATCCCACATTGCAGTCCGGTGGAGGGACTTCTAGACGAGAATGACACGTCAATACGTCTTTGGCTCTAAACAGAACGACACTCCTTGTACCAAATATAAAATAATTGAGGAGGAGTGGGTGCAGTTTAAAGAATCTAGACTTACTCATGAGTGGCAGGTATGTTTTTTAATATTTTGCTCTAGTCACACATATGTTGATTTGTGATTTATGCTTAATGATTTCCATTTTTACATAGGTGACAAGGATAACCGCCCAGTAGAGGCAGAAGCTTAATGATACATCACACTTACTGTCACATTGTGGTTATGCGTTGTTAGAGAAGAAGATGAGAGAACATCGCGCTGAAGAGTTAGGTCTTGAGTCACCTGATCTAGCACCTCCACCAGCCAGACATTAATTGTGGAAGGCTGCACGAACAAAGTCCAATGGCCAGTTTACATCCTAGTCTGCTCAGGAGACATCCCAAAAAATTATAAGTGGAAACTTTTAACTGATTACCATAGTTCATGAAAAATTATGTAACAAACTTTTTAATGTGTCTAGCTTCATTATGATATGTAGGATGACTTGGTTGACCAACAGAGTCAAGGCACATTTGTGGCACAAGGTAGGGAGGACCTCCTAGTAGCAGCTACAGGTCGGCTAGACCGTCCAGGTCGTGTGCGTGGTGTTGGAGGAGCTATTGGATTGAGGGACTACTTTGGCCCTAAACCAAGAACCACAAAAGTCGTGACTCAAGAAATGGTTAGTAGCATCAGGCAATAGGTGCAAGTCGAATTAGAGGAAAGCATGGGTGAACGCTTCAAAATGCTCGAAGAAAAACTTGTGATGATCACCCAACAATAGCAACAGCAACAACAACAACAAGAGCAACAACAAGAGCAATAACAATAGTCACAACAGGAGGATGCCCCTATGATGACAAATTTATGAACACCGAAAAACGGCGCCAAAAACTTGTTTAACCCTTGACAAGTGTGACCGAATCGTATCAAGTAATAAACTCGGTAAGACCAAGTATCGTTCTCCCAAAGGACTCACGGCCTAGTTAGTTATATGATTTCTTCATTATTTAAGACTTGTGAACAAATTGTTGTAAGTTTCAAATGCAAAAGACAAAAAGTAAACATGTATGCATATAAATGGGAAAGAAGAACGCAACATTGAACGAATTATATGGATGAGTATGTTGCTGGGGTAATCAATTTCATCTTATCCACTTTCATATATTTTAGGAATTCATCATTCTTTTCATCAATGTTAATGCCACTCTTTAAATCATTTTGCAAAGAAAGTATATCCTTAATTACGAGTTCATACAATTCTTAGCATCCCTAATAATTAATTCTGAAGCACAAATGATAGACGGGGTCCAAGTGCAATTAGTTTAGTGTAGTATTTCTTTTACTTTTATTAAAACATGTGTAAAAGGTGTTAGACATGTGCTAGAAAGGAGGAACTTTTAGTCCTATATATAGACATGTCATCACCTCTTGTAAGAGACTTTTGAGAATAATGAATTAAACATTCTGTAGAGAGAACTCCAGAATTTAATTCCCTTGAAAGTCAAGGCTAGAGAATCCCAAAGGATCTCCTCTAGCCACCTTCCATTCACGCTTCATCTTTCATTTTTCATTTTCCATTTTGCGAAGTCTTCATCTACTTCACTCTCGAGAGAGAGCTCTTACACCACGAGCCACATTGTCACCACAGAACCTCACCTTTCTCGCCGATTAAAATCACCTCTCCACCGTTCAAATCCGCTTATGCATCAAATCTTATGTTTTCAACCGAACAATACTTGAATCTATGGATTGTTCATTATTGTTCCTCTTCGACTCCAAAACCTAGTGTTCTTAAGGAAATTATTTTCTTCCACTGCTTCCCGGTTCTTCAGCTCGATCAAGTCTAGATTTCACGTCGCCTCCCGATTCAGCTCAAGCCTTCAGCTATCAACAAAAGCTTAAAGACAACCAACCTTCATTACATATGTCTAGGCAATATAATATTTGGAGAATTTCCCTAGATCTAGATTTCCCCGTATGTGTCCATATCGATAAAATCAATAATCATGACATCGAATGAGTTAAACAATGCATGCTTTGAGAAAAGAGGAAAAACCCTAACTATTAGTGAAAGAAAGCATGTATCTCAAATAAGATGTTTAAACACAAATTTCATATATGAGAGCTTCAAAAGATTACATTGATTCCCCAACAACAAGAAAAGTTTAGTTCACCATATTCATGGTGAAACTAGATGAAATACAATGAAAGAGTGAAAGATAGAACCCTAGAAAGAGAAGAGGAGAGTCATCACCATCTCCCAATCTACCCTCAAGGGGTGAAAAGTGTGTTTCTGCTTCCTCCCAGCCAAAGATACAAACCCTAGGACGTCCTAAAGTTTATATACTATTCTAAAAATTACAGAAAATTACACTACTAGAATTTCATTGATTACGGAAGGATTATTACCGAAGGCCTTGTGGCCGTCGGTAAAAATGGTAATACCAAAGGATTTTTCGACGGTCATTAAAGTTGTTCATTACCGAAGGCTTCTGGCCTTCGATATTGTGCAGAGGATTTACCGAAAGACTTTGGCCGTCGGTATATGGATGCACTTAATGAAATCTGAATTTGGGATTTCCCTCTTCCATTTTCCCAAATACACTCCGAGAAAGCTTCCCCCAAAATTTGGCTCCCGTCCCTACCTTCCACTGTCCGGTCTCCGTTGCCCTAATCTGTATCTCCCTCAATCGTTCACAATCTGAAAGCACCATTGTCGTTGCCTGTCCAGCTCGTGTTAGGAGGTGTTATCGTTGGCGTTACGCTTCTTCCCCACTCCTCCATTATAGGTGAGGTCTCCCATTCTCCCATCTCATATTCTTTTACTGTTACTATTTTCGATTATGCATTAGTGGAGGAAGCTCTTTTAATTTTTCGCGTTTTCCAGTGTTCTGAGCTGAGGAAGGTGGTGGGTGGTTGAGTTGAAGGCTACCATTGTCGAGGGAGGATATTTGACGAGGGGGCGTAGACGAGGCAGCGTAAGCAGGGGAGTGTCGCTGTGTGACAAGGTCTTCCACTACCGCTGTAGAGGCTATTGAAGGGGCTACCGTCGAGGTAAGTTGTCATTTTGATTGATGAACTATAGCTGCTACGAAGAATTCGTTCTGACTTTGTTCAATGCATGCTCTGAATTAGTTTGTGCAATATGATTTGTTGTTGAAAATATTGTTCAAAGTTTTTACTTTTTTTGTTAGTTTGATAACTCCACCTTGGAATTGAATGAAAAGAGGTCCTAAGTAATCTAGTAATTGAATCGGTGGACTAAGACTGTCAAATATTTTAGGATGTGTTCCTTGTTTAAGTAACACATGCAAATGAGCTCAATTTTGCATAAGAAACAATAGTGCCATTTTTATGCTATCCAACATGGTATATAATTCAATTTTAAGTTCCTAAGATGTGTAAAATAATGTTTGGAGAACAAGTTCCTGGAACAACATTGGGAGTTGATTATTTTAATATATGGCAGTGATAAACAAGGAACATTTGCATGGACACTAATATCTCTGTCCTATACCTAATACCCATAACCTTATAATAAGTAAGTTGCACTCAATATAGTGCATTCAAACTTCCTTTCACTCAGAAGGTTATTTTTACTCTTAGTTAATTAAAATGCACATCAATGAAAATAAGGATGAAAGAGACAACCATATGATATTTCTAAGTTAAAATAGAATTAGAGATGTAGGAAGTAGGAAAATTCAGGTGGGTGGGTGCACCATTCTTGGGTCATGATAAAAAGGGACAACCTTAGAACATTTAGAAAAGTTGGTTTTCAGTTGGATGCTATCAGAAACAGTTTGTTGGTGGATATAACTTCCTAAAACAGAAACTCTTTCTTCCACATTTAGGTGATTGCATCAAATCACAACATCTGAACCAAGCAGGGAAATTGAAACTTTGTTTTAGTTCAACAAAATCTGTTCTTTTCCCTTAATTTTTTGTTTTCATTGATAATTACAAAAGGGTATTTGTCTTGTGTTTAATGTAATTGAGCAGTACTATTAATCTTAATTAATCTGTTGTAATTTAAAAGTACAATGTACCAAACATAGGCTGTGTATTCTGACTAGAAAGGCCTTGTCATAGTCATATATAGTTTGATCATTCATTATTTCTTTGGGTCTGTTTTATTGTCAAATAACTATCTAGAAAACTTGTAAAACATAAAAAATAGATAAAAATGAAGTCACAAATTGAAAATAAGATGACAATCAAATTTGAGTATATATTGAGAACCTAAAGTTACAGTAGAATAGGGTGAAATAGATAAGGATGCAAATGTGCATTCGGTTTTACAAACCTATAACTATCTACACCAGTTCTAATGGACTAGAAATGACAAAGAATTGAGTGAAGTTTTGATTCCTAAGACAACTTCTAAAAATCACTACTCACATCTCTAAATTTGGCACTTAAAACATAAAAAAGTGTACTAAATAGGTGATAAATTTGAAATTCACATAAAGTAACCTTAGAATGTGTAATCTTCATATTGTAACAAGTTTAAACTAGTTAAATGAAGGTAAGAAAGAAGTGAAATTGGTAGTGTACCTGAAACTCATAATTGGACTACTTAAAACCTACAAAAGTGTAGTATATAGGTGAGAAATTTGGGCAGAATCCTAAATTAGCATAAGACTGTGTGTTGTACTAATCCTAACAAGTTTAAACTTGTTAAATGAAGTTAAGAAACATGTCAAATTATATGAAGTAGCTAAATCTCAAAGTTTGGGTACTTGAAAACTTAAAAAGTCAAGTAAAAGGCTGAGAAAGTGGCAATTGACCTAAAGTAGAATAACAGTAACTAATGTTACTATCCTAATAAGTCTAAAATAGTCAAATGAAGCTAGGAAACTACTAAAAAGCAAACAACTACCTAAAAGTCAAAGTTTGAGTAGCTAGAACCTAAAAAAGTGTACTAAAAGGGTGATTACTTATCAATTTTTGTTCTGCTGTGATTCTGTGGTGTTTGGAAGTTTAAACAAGTCCAAATTGATGTATTAAAGCTGTTAGAACCATTCATATAAAGTTAGTATCACTTGTATGCAATTGAATATGTCAAACCATCATATTTAAGGCATTTTTGGAACTTGGAAATTGAATCTGAGTTGTTGATCTATTTTGTGCGTAATTAGAGTTCAAAGGAGTGTATTTTGATGAATTAAAATTGTTGAAATGATTACCAAAGTGTAAGAATAGCTTAGGCACAAAATCACTTCCAAAACCACCAATTATGAGTAAATTTTGGGAAGTAGAAAGGTCATTTTCAGTACAAGTTTGGTTTTGAGTTAAAATTGAGTTTGAACATGTTTCAATTCATCAAACAAAGTTGGTAAAGTAGTTAGTTTTGATCTAGAGTTGTTGTTGTGTAATTTTGACATTTCTTCTGTTTGGCATTTAGACCATGGCTGAACATCTTGCAATTTTATTTCCTTACAGATACAAAGTTATCAAACCTATATCCCTCCTAGAAAAGTCTACTAAAGAGGTGAGTATTTAATTTGTTTTATAAATTTCACACTTTGAGCAATTTGAGCATGTATGAATGTTTGTTTTGCTTATTATAGCCTTCATGAGAATTAAATTCTGCAAATTGACCATGGAAACTTATGTAGATGCTTTATTTTAGTTTATTGTTGATGGATCTGTGTAAAAGCCTATTCGTTGAAGACACTTATTTGTTCTCTAATTTCAAAAACTATAACAACTGATAACAAACCTAATGAAAAAGGAGATAAAGTACATGCTTTAAGGTTGCCAACAACAATAAGAATGTGTATTGTACACTTCTTCTCATATTTGCCTTTTATTTCTTTCTTCATTCTGCTCTTGGCAGGACCATGCCCCGCCCCCCCCACCTTGCTCCTTCCTTTCTCATTTAACTTCCACCCAAAAATGATCGGCCAGGACCATGTCCCTCCAACATGCACATAGGGTCTCACATATTTCAACCACTTGTTCATCCCATATGTATACAAGAAAACAAAATCTCTCTCTTTTTATAACATTATTTGAAAACTACAATTTAGATGTGTCATGTAGTGATTGGTTGTTCCTCTCGACCAAGGTTATTCAAATCTCAGTTCTAGACTTTGTTAGGGTTCTGTACCAAGTTTCTTTTAGAGGATAGACACTCAATCTTACAATCCCTCAACTATTTTGCTTGTGTCTCCAAATTTGGCTAGTGGAGTTGCCAAATTTTCACTGTTTTTCTCACTGCAGAATGATGTTTCAGTAAGCTAATTTTCGTTGCTGTATAGCCACTTAGATCAAGAGCTATTCAAGTTTCCACCCCTGAAGATGCTACCACTATCTACACAAGTGCTGTCTGGTTCATTTTTTCCAAAAAAATGAGTCAAAATTTGGTGGTTCAAGACAGGAAATGTCATAGCAGTGGTTGTAGGTCAAAACTAATCACTCCAACAACTTCATTTAGTGATTTTAAATTTGTTATAACTATGAATTCGGTCAAATCCATACTGTTACTCAAGAACACCTTGTCACTTCCCAATTTTGACTCCAAATTGATGGTTTAGTATACTATTATGCACTCAGCCCATTATATCAGTAATTGAACTCTGCTAGCAGCTTTTAAACAGCATTTTAGACTTGTTGAAACTGTCACACAACATAGAAACTTCTAGCATTCGAAATATGACTTTGTTATGGCCAAAAAATGTGGTAAAATCACTCCATCACACCACCAAAACTGAGTTTAAAATATGATTTCAACCACTGTCAGTGGTTGGAAAATCTATCACCCAAGGTTCACTTTAACATACCCCTTCTGATATTTGTATACTTTAAATGCACTTGATTGAATATGATTGCTAGTTTTTGTCAACCTTGGTTGACCATATGTTTCATTTGAAGTTTGATCATGATGCGTGATGAATGATCAAACTCTTCCTCATATGGAATTCACTATTCCTCCTTTTTCTCCAGTAATAATAAACACAAAAGAAAACCGAATTAAGTAATTCACCACTGAACACAGCTAGCTAGCAAGAGAGCCAGAGAAAAAGGAAAAGTCATTTCACCACTCACCAGCATGAAGCATATATCAAATCCAAAGGCCTAGTAATGAGTAGTGACCCACTTTATTAAGTTGAGGCAGTGGCAGCCTAGCTCACAACCACTTTGGGTGGGTAAATGTGGCAAGGTAACTTAGCTTCACACCCAAAATGGACAATGTATCCAAATCAAACCAAAAGCCAACCTTCATTTTAGGAGCAACCCCACCACCTAGTCAAAACTATTCCATTTCAATTCTCATCCATTCATAACACTCCCTACAATTATTGAACTTTTGTTTCGGTAGGATATATATGAAACAAAATAGCAGCCAAAATTAATATGGGGATTTGATTAAGAGTAAAAGTACAGAACTTGTGTAAATAAAAAAAATGTAAATTGAAGCTATTACTAATGGAACAAAATTGATTATGATAACACAATACATGATTCTAGATCCTCCCAACCATGACGAGACAAAAAAAAAAACAAGGGACTTTTATCCCCATCATATCCCCTCAAAGCTGAGAACAATTGTCTAAGCTGCTTATAGCTCATGTCCCATATATATGTCTGTGGACTGGTGGGGCTTCTAAACTCCTGACCACTTCCAACCAGGGTTTGTCTACTATAAACAACGAA
Organism: Vigna umbellata; assembly: GCF_029865625.1. Lineage (NCBI taxonomy): Eukaryota > Viridiplantae > Streptophyta > Magnoliopsida > Fabales > Fabaceae > Vigna > Vigna umbellata. The sequence continues at coordinate 15,540,159 of NC_142173.1, read as the reverse complement.
TTTTTTGATGTATGAGCTAAAATAAACAGGATTCTCTAATGGTAGAACTTGAAAGTTCTCCTAACAGGTTTATCTATTGGTAAAACTTCAAACTTCCTCTTACTCCCCTTCTTAACACTAAAATTTTGTAAATTCCCAGACCTTGAATCTTGTGTGTTAAGCATATGACCTTCATCTTGCTCCACAGGCAACCCAAAGTCAATGTAGCACATTGCCCTGAAAACATTGAATAATTTTCAAACATGAGAAAATGATTAAAAAATAAATAAATATAAAAACAGAAAATATTTCGTAGTTCTAGTTTGAATCACAATTCTGAAACCAACTGACTTAAGAGTTAACTTTCCATGTATCATGTGTCTGAAAACAACAGGCATAGATATCACATTACTGTCTGATTGTTGAAGACACCAGGAAAAACAGAGAAAAACCTAGAAGCAAATCTTTCTTTCGATATTCTAAAAAACTATCACAAAATTACTAAACAGCACCAAATTCTTCATACAGGATACACACACACACACATACATATATATTAAGCTTCACAACAACAAGTTTAGGATGGTAAATCAATGCTAATGAGAAAGTCACACTACAAAAACAACTTAGAACTCAAAATATGACACCCTAGAACCTATAACTAGTTAGTAGAATACACTAAAAGTGGTCATAATGCAAACTGTATTAAAGTAGTAACCAAAACAGTAAAAGAAGTATGTACACAAGTTTTAAAACATAAAAGAAAGATAGAAATGAGTGGACAATTCGAAAACACAAAGAAATAGAAGATTTGACTATTTAGTGACCTAAAATTACACTACACCATGGTAAATTTGGTAAGAATGATGATGAGCAATCTGTTAAACAGGCCTAAAAGTCTCTACACAAGTTGTTACCTCCTAGAAATGACTAAGAATGGACTGAAGAACTGATTCCTATTACAGTATCTTGAAATCACCAGTAAAACCTCAAAAGGGCTACTATAAATGCACTAGAATGGTCAAATTTTGATGACTGCACTAAACTAGCCTAAGAAACTTGAAACAAACTGTCCTAACAAGTTTAGGATGGTAAATCAATGCTAATGAGAAAGTCACACTACAAAAACAACTTAGAACTCAAAATATGACACCCTAGAACCTATAACTAGTTAGTAGAATACACTAAAAGTGGTCATAATGCAAAATGTATTAAAGCATTAACCAAAACAGTAAAACAACTATATACACAAGTTTTAAAACATAAAAGAAAGATAGATATGAGGGCACAATTCGAAAATACAAAGTATACAAAATCAAACAGCACTAAGAATGAAAACTGCACCACAAAATGGACTTTAAAAGTGTGCTTTTAAACCCAAAAATGATTGGCAGTGTTTGTAAAGCTTAAGTGATGATTCAAGCAAAGAATTAGGTACAACTAAAATTTTGAGTAGTTGGAAGGTATAAAAGTGTGCTTAAAAGGTGAGAATTTGCAACCACACCTAATGTACACTTATTTGAAGTAATGTGAACATCCTACCATGTGTAAAGTAGTAGTGGAATGAAGCTAGGAAACATGTCAAAAGCAAAGAATTACCTTAAACTCAAAGTTTGAGTTTTTAGAACATAAATACTTTGGGTATTTTAACTAATGTGATTGTCAGTACATACTTTTATAGCTATTTCATTGCCTAAATTATGTTTATATGTATTATATATCCATGCTTCTATAGATATTTGATTGCCTAAATTATGTTCATCTTTATATTGTATGTTCATGTATATTGTCTTTCATTTATTAGGCTACAACTTGATTAAGTTAAGTAGTCATTTAAAATCCTATGGTACTACACACATTCTCAATGAAATGAGAAGGGTAAAAATACTATAAACACTTAGAACGTACAAAAAATGTGGAAGTACTCTAGACAAGAGAACTTCAGGTGTAATAAGTTGTCTCCTCCAACTTTAATACACAACCCCTTAGGATGTTTAATGCATTTCAATACTGAGGACTTGTCTTTGCATGCCCTTATTGAATGCCTATGACCATAGTGTTGAAATTGCCTTCCATGTTCGACTTCAGTAGTAATAGGTTTATTACTAATGTCACATGGAGTGTTGCTGTTTTGGCTAAGTTTTTATTTGTTTGGCTTGTCACAGAACATGGCCCATTTTCCCAACCATCGTGGATGGATGTACGACCATTGTTATAGTGGAAGGAGAGGTTTGAAAGAATCTTTTGTCATGGGAGTTGAAGAGTTCGTGGAGACGGCACGACGATATCAATATTATGCCCTTGATGGAGGGATTCGATGTCCATGCATCAAGTGCGAATGTACAAGCATTCTGAAAGATGAAGTCGTCAAAGTTCACCTTTACCAAAAAGGGTTCATGCCTAATTACACGGTCTGGACATTTCATGGTGAAGAGATTCCTTCGACCTCCACTGCAGCTGAAAAACGGCTTGCATCAGGTTCGAATATTGTTGTACATACATGTGAGATAGATCAATTTGCCTACATGCAAGAGATGGTCGACCATGCTCTTCGTCACCATGCTGCAGAATCAGACGATAGTCATGATGAAGAGCCTCCAAATGAAACGACGCAGAGGTTTTACAATTTACTGACAGAGGCAAATCTACCTGTATTTGAAGGTTCATCTGAGTCAAAATTGTCAGTGTGCATTAGACTCATGGCTGGCAAATCTAATTGGAACGTTCCCATTCAAGCAGTGGACTTCTATACAAAACTGATGTTAGATTTGACACCACCAAACAATTTGATGCCGAAGAATTATTACCAAGCCAAAAAATGTGTTTCAAAGTTGGGATTGGATGTGAAGAAGATTGATTGTTGTGTTAATGGATGTATGTTATTCTATGACAATGACAGTGGCAAAAATGATGCATTGTTGGTGGAATGCAAGTTTTGTGGCTCACCTCGATATCAGACAATGCATGCTGGACGGAGGCAAAAAAAACCAATTCCATTAAAGTCCATGTTCTACTTACCTATAATTCCAAGATTACAAAGATTGTTTACTTCAATGCAAACAGCAGAACACATGACATGGCATGATGGTAACAAAACTCCGGGACTTTTGCGTCATCCTTCTGATGGTGAAGCTTGGAAGCACTTCAATCGTAAACATCCATCCTTTGCTAGTGAACCGCGTAACGTTAGACTTGGTCTATGCTCTGATGGGTTTACCCCGTACATTCAGGCGTCTGCATCACCGTATTCATGTTGGCCCGTGATAGTTACACCATACAATCTACCACCTGAGATGTGCATGACAAAGCCTTACATGTTTTTATCGTGTATAATACCAGGTCCATCTAATCCCAAATCATTGATTGATGTTTACTTGGAGCCTTTGATTGATGATTTGAAGAAGTTATGGAATGGTGTTTGGACGTATGACGTTTCAAGGAGGCAAAATTTCCTTATGAGGGCAGCCTTGATGTGGACTATTAATGACTTTCCAGCGTACGACATGTTATCTGGTTGGAGCACACATGGTCGATTAGCTTGTCCACATTGCATGGAACATACAAAGTCATTCCAATTGATTCATGGCCGGAAAAGTAGTTGGTTTGACTGCCATCGACGGTTCTTGCCCATTGATCACCCCTTTAGAAGAAACAAAAAGGCATTTCGAAAAGGACAAGTTGAAACGGATATGCCCCCGCCAAAGTTGACTGGATCGCACGTGTGGAGAAGAGTGAAAGACTATCCAAAAGTGACTGAATCTGGCCAGAATAGGCTAGAAGGGTTTGGGGAATGGCATAATTGGACTAAAAGAAGCATATTCTGGGAACTTCCCTATTGGAAGGACAACTTGCTAAGACACAACATCGATGTGATGCACACAGAAAAAAATTTCTTTGACAATGTCTTCAACACAGTTATGAATGTTAAAGGTAAGACAAAAGATAATGAGAAAGCAAGAAAAGATTTACCTTTGTATTGTGCACGAAAAGACTTAGAGTTGAAGGCACAAGGTAACGGCCGATTATTTAAACCAAAAGCAAATTACACCATGTCAAAAGACGAGACAAGAATAGTGTGTGGATGGATCAAGGAGCTTAGAATGCCAGATGGATATGCTTCTAACTTGTCCAGATGTGCCAATGTTCAGAACGGTACTATTCAAGGGTTGAAGAGTCATGATTGTCATGTATTCATGGAGACTTTCATCCCTCTTGCGTTCAGTTGTTTGCCAATGCACGTGTTACATCCACTGATAGAAATCAGTAACTTCTTTAAAGATTTGTGTTGCACGACACTAAAGGAAGATTCCCTTAAAAAGATGGATGAAAATATCCCGATTATTCTCTGCAAATTGGAAAGAATATTCCCTCCTGCATTCTTTGATTCAATGGAGCACATTCCAATTCATCTTGCATATGAAGCTTGGCTTGGGGGACCCGTGCAGTACAGGTGGATGTATCCCTTTGAAAGGTTTATGGGAGAATCCAAACGGTCAGTTAAAAATAAAGCTAGAGTGGAAGGCTCAATTTGTGCAGCTTACTTGCACAGAGAGACAACTTATTTTTGTTCACATTATTTCAAGAACTTCATGTTGTCTCCCACTCATGTCAGAAATGAAATGCAATGGCAAGTTGAACCACGTGAAGGTGCATTATCAGTTTTCCGACAATCAGGCCGTCACGCAGGGAAAGAATTCACTCATTGGTTAACTGATGCTGAATTCAACTCCGCTCATGTCCATGTCTTGATCAATTGCAGTGAAGTCAAGCCGTACCTTGAGTATGTCATCATCCATCTCTAATCTATCAAAAGGTTTAATTGTTATACACTAATTAATTTCATTTGTACCAGCTCATTTGTTGTGGCTGAGCAAGTCACAGAAGGAAATACTTCTGCTAGAATACACTCTGAGTTTCCCCATTGGTTTAGAAATCAGGTCCGTAGTTTTGTCCTCCGTTTAGAGCAAGGTTAATTTGACTATTGCTTTTATAATTTTGTTAGTACCTTTGTAGGTTTTTAATCAGGCATTAACTCCCACGGTTCAAGAGTTAAGACATCTCTCCAATTGGCCAATGAGATGTGTCAAAGAATGGCACACTTACTTCATCAATGGTTACAAATTCCATACACATGAATGGTCTAAAGGAAAGAAAACATCAAATTGTGGTGTGTATGTCAAGGGCCTAACAGAGGGGTCTTATGATGATTTCTACGGCATCATTCATAAAATATATGAGTTAGAGTACAACAGCACTACTTCTCCAAACAGAGTGGTACTGTTTTATTGTGAATGGTTTGATCCTTCTAGAGCTGGTACTAGAGTCGATCCACGCTTTAATATTGTCGAACTGAACCAGAGATTAAGATATGGGCCTTTTGATCCTTTCATTCTACCATCTAATGTCAGACAGGTTTATTATGTGCCATATCCACCATTTCGCAATATTGACAGGCGTGGTTGGGCCGTAGCATACAAACGAAGCCTAGAGGTCGCATAGACTCAAATGAAGTTGAGGAAGATGTAGCCTACCAACTTGACCAAATGTCACAACCACAACAAATTATCGAAGTTGAACGTATAACCGCATTGGTCGACCCTGATGGTGATGGAGATGAATTAGAAGCAACAATACAAGGTGATGAAGAACAAGAGGAAGAAGAAGAAGAAGAAGAAGATGAAGAAGAACAAGAAGAAGAAGATGATGATGATGATGACGATGAAGAAGAAGAACAAGAAGAAGAAGACGATGCTGAAGATGAAGATGAAGATGATGATGATGATGACGATGATTGAATGTTGAACATCTATTGTAGCAAATTGGACTATCATTTCATTACCATTATCTAAAATACCATCTTTAAGTTGTTTGCAATTTCTTATACATTGACTTTTGAAAACAATTCATCCTTCTTTATTTGTTTATATTTTTTCGCTTTATTTGTAACCATTTGAATGCAGTAATGACAGGACAAGGTTCAGAGCGTCCTGATAAAGGAAAAGGGGTAGCAAGGCCTACAAAGAGGCAACGGCAGGCACCAAAGTATGTACTTAGGGTGCCTGCTAGACTACCTACCCCTGCTCCCGGTAGTACATCATCTGTGGGGCCTCCTCCTACCCCTAGTATACAGACTCCTACACCTGCAGTAGACCCTACTCCTCCTCCTGCAGTACACCCTTCTACTACCACTGCAGTAGACCCTTCTCCTCCTCCTGCAGCACACCCTTCTACAACCCCTGCAGCAGACCCTCTTCCTCCTCCTATTATTGCCACCCCCACTCCTCCCCCTATTGTTATTACCCCCACTCCTCTCCCTGACCCTACTTCTATACCTTCCTCATCTTCTGTACCTCCTTCTGAGACTGTCACACCACTTGGTGATCCAGATTCAAGTGGTGATGCTGAAGATCTTGACCCGCCCCTCCATGATCGACCATGGATTGAGCCCTATGGTAAAGGGTAAGTTTATAATCTGTTGATATCTTTTGATGTTTAAACCATATTGTAATTGAAATGAGTTTTGTTATGCAGGTTTATTCCATCTAGGGTTGCTTCCCAGGCCATCACACGTTCAATAAAGCAACAATTTTTAAGTCCATGGCCTACTTGGGGAGCAATACCTCATGACGACAGAAAGGCATTCTGGCAGCGCTTTCAGGTGAGCAATCTATTACACTAATGTCCGTCTTATTACAATATGTTTTGTAATCAATGTTTGTTCTCTTTAATGTTACAGATGAAGGTGCAGTGGAAACCTGAACATGAAAGTCAGATACACAGAAATTTCCACATGAAAGCATCTCATCGGCTATCAGAGATGTTTAGGGATGCCCGCAATGCAGGACAGCGCCCTAACTGGCTGGGTGAACACATTTGGAACTCTTTACTGGCCCATTGGAATACAGTAGAGTTCCGCAATAAGTGTGTGATGGACAAATTTGTAAGCACCAAAATATGATGTCACAAACTTGTTTCACAATCGGCAAGTATGACCGAATCGTTTCAAGTAATAAACTTGGTAAGACCAAGTATCGTTCTCCCAAAGGACTCACGGCCTAGTTTAGTTATGTGATTTGTTGATTAGCTAAGACTTAAGAACACAATAATTGAAGTTTAATATGCAAAGACGAAAATTAAATATGTATGCATGAATTGATCAATGACAAAGACAAAAGATAAACACTTTCAAGGAAATATATGAATGAATATGTTGTTGGGGGTCAATTTCATCTCATCCACTCTCATATATTTTAGGAATTCAACATTCAAATCATCATTGTTAATGCCACTCTCTAATGTACCATTCTAGATGGCTTCTCCCTAATCAAATAGTTCATACAATTCCTAGCATTCCTAATGATTAGTTCATGAGTGCAGGAGCTTAAAGGCAACCAATATAATATTGTCAGTATAATATTGGGAGAAATTCCCCGGATCTAGATTTCCCCGTACGTGTCCGTATCAACAAAACCAATAATCATGCATTAGAATGAGTTAAACAATGCAAGCATTGAGCAAAGAGGAAAAACCCTAACTAATGATGAAAGAAAGCATATGTCTTAATTCAAAGATGTACTCAACAAATCCATATATGAGAGCTTCAAGAGATTACTTGACTCCCCAACAAACATACAAGGTTTAGTTCACCATATTCATGGTGAACCTAGATGAATTACAATGAAAGTATGAAAGAATAAACCCAATAAAGGTGAAGAGGTAGCCTGAGCATCCAAGATCCTCCTTCAAAGGGGTGAAAGAGAGAGTGTTTGCCTCGTTTCTGCCAAAGATGCCTAACTATAGGACGTGCAAGCCCTTATATACTAATCTAGAGTTACAAAAGATTACAAAAGTCCAAGCCCAAAAAGTGCCGCTCAGCGGTATTTACCGCTCAGCGGTGATTGCGCGTCTTCTTTCTTCCCCTCAGCGGCCATTTTGCCCCTCAGCGGTTCCAACGTCACCTCTTGAGTGCCGCTCAGCGGTAGTTTGCCGCTGAGCGGTGCCTTCGACTTCTCCTTTTTGCACTCTTTCTTGTCTTTTCTAATGTCCTCTCTCTTATTCTTCACTTCTTTCACCAAATTCACCTCAAAACCTGCACAAGAACACTTAAATCAAGCATAAACCTGTCCAGCTCTCTTATTTCTGAAAATATAAACAAAAGGCATGATTTCAAGCTAGTTTCTAAGTCTAAAGGTTGCTTTTAGTATCAACTTTAAGCATGAAAATAACAGTTTTTCAACTGTTATCACAACCCCAAACTTAGAACTTTGCTTGTCCTCAAGCAAATAAAATGTAACTCCATCTCCAACCAATTCATATGATGGTTCACTCATTCAAAATCCTCTTTTCAAGATAAGTAATAACTTCACTCAAACTTAAGACCAAGAGTTCAATCAAGATGTGCACATGCTTTAGTGTTCACAAAGTCATTTAAATTCCAACAAATGCTATTTTTCATGAATGATCAATCAATTAAGCATGGATGTTCATGTGCTTATGGAATATTTCCTCACTAGGTAAAGTGTTTCACTCAACACACAAGTGTATAAGAGGTAAAGTGTTTCACTCATTCACTCCACTATCACAATGTCACATGAATCAACTTTGCCTTTCATTTAACCACAATCAAATACATTCACAAGCATGCATCATCACAAGGACTTTTCAATGGCTTATAATGTGGCTGGGCTAACAAGAAAATTGGTTTTTCTGGATCACAAAATCCTTGAGTTAAGAGAATCATAACAACACAATCTTCTTATTCATTCCCAACTTTCTTTTGCCTTTGCTTTTGCATTTGCATTGAGCTTTGCTTCTTTTTCTTTTCTTTTCTTTGCATATTCTTACTTTTTAGCTCTTAGCTCAATGCTTTTTCCTTTTTCATGTTTCCCCAATAACCCCAAACTTGAACATTTAACAATACCACACAAGATCTTCTACTTAACTCAAGGTAAAGATTTTCAATCAAGGGTGTTCAGTGTATATTTAAGGCTAAGGGTTCAAAGGATAGAACACAACGTGTTCTCTTTTAGAAGGCTAACTTTATGAATTTGGCCAATAAAAAGGGTTTCAAAAACACGGCCTTTGATCATATGATGCAAAACAAGCAATTGATTCAATCATAGAAAACCTGGGCAAAGTCATTCATGCTTTCAAAGTAATAGCATTCAACAATAACAACTCTGGAGCTCAAAACCTCACATATAAGCTCATTCACATTTGACATGCACATCCTGCTTAATTTCACAATCACAATCATGATATTATGCATTTGTTCACAAAGCTTGTGAATCACCTGTATAAGCATTTTAATGTGCACATCATCTCAACATCAATCAATCAATAAGCATCATCAAGCATTACTTATCACACAATCACAGTTAATAGCAAACCATCATAAAACCAGGTGTTCAATAGAGTACATCAAACCCTAATCTAAAAACAAAAACAAATAAGTTCAGAAAACTTAAACCACAAAAGCATAATCATATGATAGCATTCATCAGTAAATGCTATCTCAGCTCCTCATCAGTCCGAGCTCTCTGTATCTTCCTCTTCCTCTTCATCATCATCTTCATCAAATGCATCCTCCTCCTCAGCTTCATCTTCATCCATGTCTCGGGCTGAAGCTTCAGCTGCTTCAGCTCCTCCATGCCATGGTTTCTTCTGGCCAAGCTACCACATTATGGAATTCATCCATAGTCCACCTGTGTGCTGGAGGGGTATCATACATCCCCACTATCATCTCAGCCGTGGCCACCTGCCCTCTGTGGATGGACTGCAACTGAGCACCTATAAGAGACATATACATGTCCCTCATCTGGAATGGTTCTGCCTCATGAGTATCAGCAGAAGTCCTGCTCTGTGCTGGCCTTCTCTCTCTACGAGCCTGGCGTGGTGGCACTGGCTGGGCTGCCTCCTCACCTCCACAGTACTGTCTGTAATAGGCCTCATCTATAGCTTTTCTTGGCCTCTCAAATGGTGGAACAGAAGTGTCCACCCCAGCTAGCTTGCAAAGGTGAGTGATCAAAGAAGGATGTCCCAGTGGTGCTTTGTTGTTTGAGGTGTTAGCACACACACTAATCTCATCAGCTATCACCTGCCCAATATTAACATTCAAGTTTCTGATAGCACAGTAGATGAAGAGTGCCCTGCTGAGAGTAATATCTGACACATGTGAACATGGCTGAATGTTGGCATGAGAAAATGCCATCCAATACTTTGCAAGAGGAGTCAAATCTGTCCTCCTAATATTAACCACTGAGCCAGATCTATTCCTTTGGAAGTGTCCTCCAGGTATGCACAATACTCTCTCAACATCCTCAAAGTCAGCACCTTCCTCCATGCTAAGAGCAAACTGGCATTGCTCACCAGCCCACACAGTATCCAGAAAGTTATTGATGGAGTCAGGATCATACCTGATAGCATGGCCTCTAACATAGCCCAAATAATTCTCAGCTGGATAATCACCAATCTTCTTTGCATTGGTGTAGAATTCTTTCACCACAGCTATGTTGGCAGGTGATGGATAAGTGGCTAGCTTCCCCCAATCATTCCCTAACACTTGCTCTCCAAATTGAGGAGCAAAGTTAGGTATCATTCCAACCTTTCTCTCCATTAGAAGTCTCCTGTCCTGAACCACCCTAAAGTGCTTCTCATGTTTCCTAGAGAGGAACCTGCCATTATGGGGCTGCTCTGGTTCCTTTTCCTTTCTCTTGGTTGCCATGGTTTTCAATCTCTTTCCTGAAGAGGATGCCATTCCTGCATTCAAACATAAATCCAAAACCACAGAACATGATGTTAATCATTAGTAAAACAAAACAAAACTCCTTTTGAAGCTAAACCACCGCTGAGGGCCAGAATTTCCCCTCAGCGCCACCAGTGCCACATTCAAACACGCAACAAACCAGAAAAAGCAAATCTGGCAGAGTGCCGCTCAGCGGTAAATGCCGCTCAGCGGTGATCTGCAGATTTTTGCAAATCTCGTTTTTAAACTGTCCTAACTCCACCCAAATGCAATTTTCAGTTTTCCAGTTCATAATCAAGCAGTTTAATCGGTTCAAACATCAAATATATCATCAAATCATGCATAGAAATCAAAACCCCTAAATATTCATGCTTTGACAATCACAGTCAATTTCAAGAACCCTAGAATGAACAAAATGCATTTTACTTACTTGGGTGGAGATGCTAGATGATATGAGAATGCTTCCAAACTAGAATGCTCTCTTCCAACCCCAAACTTTGATAGCACACTAGTGTAAAAGTGAGTGGAAGAGAAATTTTCTAAAGAGGGAAGAGTAAAAGATGTGGGAAACCTAAGAGGAGATATGTGGGAGTCTTAATGCAGAGAAGAGCTTGAAAGAATATAAAAAACGCGCAGCTTAGGGTTTAAAAATACCCCAATGGGCTCGGGTTCCGCTAAGGGGAACTTAAGCCCATCTGCGATAGTACCGCTCAGCGGCACTTTCGTGATGTGCCCTTCTCCTTCTTTTCTTGACCTACGTGCCTTCCTAGCATACCCCTCATAGGTTCCCTGCAATTCAATGTTAAAAATGCTTATGCAAATCCTAAAAATAAACAAACAGAAAACAATCAATCAACTGGGTTGCCTCCCAGGTAGCGCTTGTTTAACGTCACGAGCCTGACCCAAAATCCACCAACACCCATCAGTAGGTGTTTCAAACTTACCAGCACCCATCAGTAGGTGCAAAATCTTCTCACCAACACCCATCAGTAGGTGTTACAAACTTAGTATCCTTCAGTAGATACTTAACCACCTAGCATCCTTCAGTAGATGCTAAATCCAACAAAATAATGTCCAGAATAATGTTCACAAATTACAAATTATAAAACCAAATCAAAAGTTTGTAAATCTACTGGGTTGCCTCCCAGCAAGCGCTTCTTTAACGTCACTAGCTTGACCCTGTTAAAGCTCACGTTCCATCTTCTTTATAATTGATGTAGTCCTTCCACCAACCTTTCAACTGCTTCCTTTGGACTGTTTTGGACTCTCTAGAATATGGAGACTCTATCTCTATCATCTCCTTCTCTTTAAAGCCTTTTATAACCCACAACTTGTTCTTGAGTCTTACAGGTATGCCAAGTTGGAGTTTTAATTTTTTCCAGTCTCTAGGAACTTCTTCTCCTTTTCCAATCTCTTCTACCTTGGGTGCCTGAAAATACAAACAATGGTTATCAGAAACCTCAAGATTTTTATTTTTACCTCTAGTTATGGGTGCATCTCGAAATGCAGCTTTATAACTGGCTTCTTCCTCCTTTGCTTGTGTTTCATCTTTGAAGACATCCACCACCACTCTCTCCTCTCCGTCTTGGAGAACCACTATACCTTCATTCACATCTATGATAGCCCTGGCCGTTTTCATAAACGGTCTTCCAAGTATAAAAGGTATCTTCTCGGTTTCCATCTTCATCACCACAAAGTCTGCCAAGAACTGAAGTTTGCCAACACAAACTACAATGTCTTCTACAATCCCACATGGCTCCTTTGAAGATCCATCAGCCATTACAAGATTAACCTTTACAGGTTTTATTTCAACATGGCCAATTTGCTCCAATAGAGAATAAGGCATCAAGTTAACACTTGAGCCTAAATCAAGGAGAGCTTTCTTTACCTTTTTCTTCCCTATAATGCAAGGGATAGAAAAACTGCCTGGATCTGCTGCTTTTGGTGGGAATGATTCTTTCTTAACAGTTATACACTTTTCTTCCTCATCCTCTCTACGTCTTCTTTTTGTAGAGGTTCCTTCATCTGATTTGGTGTAAACTGCTATTTTCTGTAGAATTTGTTCCCAAGGAGCTTCATTATCAACCATTTTGAATAAATCTGTGAAATCCATTGGTTTCTCCTGATTTGTTAGAAAAGGAAAAGTGTCCTTTCTTTCTTCTTCTCTTCTCTCTTCTGTTTCATCTTCTTCCAACTCAATGATCTCTTCATTTACACTCTTGACCACTTTGCACTCTTCTCTGGGGTTAACCTCAGTATTAGCCCCAAAGTTTCTGTTGGGTCTTTCTTCCAATTGCTTGGTGATCTGACCCATCTGAATCTCCAAATTCTTTATAGCAGCTTCAGTGCTCTTTTGAGAAGATTCAGTTTTCTGGATGAATTGCTGAAGAGTTTCTTTCAACCTTGTTGATCTGTCATTAAGCATAGATAATTGTTGCCACAAGGTTGGTTGCTGCTGCTGCTTATTATACTGATTAGCCTGCCCAGTTTGTCCTTGGCCAATGCTTGGATGTGGTTTCCAACCCTGATTATAATTCCCTTGACGGTATGGAAACTGATTAGCCATGAAGTTAACATCCTCCACGGCCTCCACTGGAAAAGCACACTGGCCATTTATGTGATCACCTCCACATAGTTCGCACAACTGAGTTTGTATCTGGGCAGCAGACTTCAACTCTTTAGGTAATTGAGCCAAAGTTTTTGTCAGAGTCTCTAGCTGTTGAGTTAGAATTTTATTCTGTGCTAGCAGAGCATCATGCGTTTGTAATTGTAGAACCCCTTTCTGTGGCATAGGAGCTCCTCTTTCATTGTGCAGCTCATTATCACTTGTAGCCATATTTTCAATGATTTCAGTTGCTTCCTCTAGAGTCTTCCATTTGATATTGCCTCCAGCTGAGGCATCTAGCATCATCTTGGTTTGTGAACCAAGCCCTCCAAGGAAAGTTAGGACTACTTCTTGATCTTCAAAGCCATGCGTGGGAGTTTTACGTAACAAGCTTTTATACCTATCCCATGCATGTCCAAGTGATTCTTCCATGCCCTGCTTGAATGAAGATATCTCTTGCTTTCCCTTAGTCACTTTAGATTGTGGGAAGTATTTATTCAAAAACTTTGCAACCACTGCTTCCCACTCCGTGAAACTTTCTTCTGGAAAAGAGTTCAACCAAAGCTTAGCATTGCCTCCCAATGAGAAAGGAAACAAGCTAAGTTTGATAGCTTCGTCTGGCACCCCATTAATCTTGACCGTGTTACAGATCTCATTAAATGTTGTAAGGTGCTCATATGGGCTTTCATGTGATAACCCATTAAATTGATTACTCTTTACCAGTTGAATTAATGCTGGTTTGACCTCCATGTTGGCTGCATTGACTCTAGGTCGAGCTATGCTATTGAAGTGCTGAGGTCCAGCAAGATTAGTGTAATCTGCAAGAGTTCTTCTTGCATTATTATTGTTCTCCATACTCCCTGTGCTATGAACAGAACCTTGTGGTGATGATTGTAGGAGAGTTTCAGGAGAAGGGAAAAGTTCTCTGGACGTTCTGATTCTTCTCCTCCTTCTACTCTCGTCTAGCCCTTCAAGTAGTGGTTCTGTTGTTTTCTTACTTCTAGTTCGAATTGCCTCCTGCATGCACAAGAAAACAAAACCCTAGAAAAGATTTGTTAGCACAAAAAGATATAGAAGAAAATAAAGATTGAAAAGATATAAGAAGATAAAAGATTTAGAAGATAGAATCAAATAAAATAGAATAAAACCTAATCTAAAAAATAAAATCTAATCTAAAAGATAAAATAAAATAAAATCTAACCTAACCTAAAAGATAGAATAAGAATAAAATAAAATCTAACCTAAAAAGATAAAAAGATAAAATCTAATAAAATAAAATAAAATCTAACCTAAAAAGATAAAAAGATAAAATACAATAAAAACAGAAAAACAAAAACAAAAATTCAAATTAAAGTCAAAGATAATCAATAATCACACAAATTAACCAGTTAAACCATGAATCCCCGGCAACGGCGCCAAAAACTTGATGGACAAATTTGTAAGCACCAAAATATGATGTCACAAACTTGTTTCACAATCGGCAAGTATGACCGAATCGTTTCAAGTAATAAACTTGGTAAGACCAAGTATCGTTCTCCCAAAGGACTCACGGCCTAGTTTAGTTATGTGATTTGTTGATTAGCTAAGACTTAAGAACACAATAATTGAAGTTTAATATGCAAAGACGAAAATTAAATATGTATGCATGAATTGATCAATGACAAAGACAAAAGATAAACACTTTCAAGGAAATATATGAATGAATATGTTGTTGGGGGTCAATTTCATCTCATCCACTCTCATATATTTTAGGAATTCAACATTCAAATCATCATTGTTAATGCCACTCTCTAATGTACCATTCTAGATGGCTTCTCCCTAATCAAATAGTTCATACAATTCCTAGCATTCCTAATGATTAGTTCATGAGTGCAGGAGCTTAAAGGCAACCAATATAATATTGTCAGTATAATATTGGGAGAAATTCCCCGGATCTAGATTTCCCCGTACGTGTCCGTATCAACAAAACCAATAATCATGCATTAGAATGAGTTAAACAATGCAAGCATTGAGCAAAGAGGAAAAACCCTAACTAATGATGAAAGAAAGCATATGTCTTAATTCAAAGATGTACTCAACAAATCCATATATGAGAGCTTCAAGAGATTACTTTGACTCCCCAACAAACATACAAGGTTTAGTTCACCATATTCATGGTGAACCTAGATGAATTACAATGAAAGTATGAAAGAATAAACCCAATAAAGGTGAAGAGGTAGCCTGAGCATCCAAGATCCTCCTTCAAAGGGGTGAAAGAGAGAGTGTTTGCCTCGTTTCTGCCAAAGATGCCTAACTATAGGACGTGCAAGCCCTTATATACTAATCTAGAGTTACAAAAGATTACAAAAGTCCAAGCCCAAAAAGTGCCGCTCAGCGGTATTTACCGCTCAGCGGTGATTGCGCGTCTTCTTTCTTCCCCTCAGCGGCCATTTTGCCCCTCAACGGTTCCAACGTCACCTCTTGAGTGCCGCTCAGCGGTAGTTTGCCGTTGAGCGGTTCCTTCGACTTCTCCTTTTTGCACTCTTTCTTGTCTTTTCTAATGTCCTCTCTCTTATTCTTCACTTCTTTCACCAAATTCACCTCAAAACCTGCACAAGAACACTTAAATCAAGCATAAACCTGTCCAGCTCTCTTATTTCTGAAAATATAAACAAAAGGCATGATTTCAAGCTAGTTTCTAAGTCTAAAGGTTGCTTTTAGTATCAACTTTAAGCATGAAAATAACAGTTTTTCAACTGTTATCAGTGTGCCAAAGCCCAGCGGAACAGAGCGTTTGAAAGGGGTGGCACCCTACATACTGGTGGGTCGATCACCATTCATGAGCATGCCATTCGTATGGTATAATCTCATTACATAACTTTTTCTTTCATACATAAGTTATGTATATTCTATTTCATATGTACGCTTGTAATTCTTAATTATGTTACAGGCACAGGCTCTAGGACGGGCGGTCCATGTGATGAGGTCTTTGCACAGACTCATGTTCGGAAGGGAACTAATGAATTGGTTGATGAAAGATCTCGGAAGACTCATGTAAGCAAATAACACTATTACTATTACTAATTATTCATTTATGTTATACTATCGTTCCCTGACATTGCTTTTAATGTTTCAACAGGAAGACTTTTCTACAAGACTTTCACAGGTTAGATCTGAACATGAGTCAGCTCCTACACCGGATGATGCCAGTAATGCAGATGATGACATCCGTAGGACACAGTGCTGGATCGACATCGTTGGTGGGAAGAAAAAAGGACGAGTGTATGGTGCGGGACAGCTTGCTGCAAACTATACAACATCCAGAGGAGGTACTCTGAAGCACCAGCCTTCTTCTTCCACTAGTACTCCTGACGAGGTCGTTCTTCAACTCAGGCAGCAACTCCATCAACGTGACCAGGAGATCACTGATCTCAGAGCAGAGTTTACAAACTTTAAAGCCCTGGTCATGAGAGTCTTGCCTCAAACCTCACAGGACGTACAAAATATCCCTCCCACCCAGTCACGACCCTCCTCATCACCTGCTGCCACTCAGCAGCCCACATCAGTCCAACCCTCATCAGTCCAACCCACACCAGTCCACCCATCAGTAGAGGAGCAGGATGATGAAGATCATTCTGATGATAGTTATGTACATTATTAGTTTCATTTTTTTATTATAACTTAGACAAACATTTAGATATTATAACATTTTGGACTTTATATCATTTCAGTGTTAATTTTATCTACTTCCAGACTTTGGATGTTAGAACATCCTTTTGTTACATTGTTTTATATTTGAACTATAATTACATTATCTATACATTAATGAATGTTCTATGGATTAATTGATGTTCAATGTATTCCTGATAATTGATTGCATCTTTGAGATGCACATTATGCATGTTTGTATGTGCTTGAAAACTGATATGCAGGTCTGTTTGTAATTGAAATTTGATATACAGGTCTGGGTTGCACAAGAAATGCCATTTCTCTGAAACCTGCTCTGCAATTTACCGAAGGCTTTTGCCCTTCGGTAAATGCCCACTGTTGGTCATTACCGAAGGCTTCTGCCCTTCGGTAAATACCCTCGTTTGCTCATTACCGAAGGCTTCTGCCCTTCGGTAAATACCCTCGTTTGCTCATTACCGAAGGCTTCTGCCCTTCGGTAATTACCGAAGGCTTCTGCCCTTCGGTAATTACCGAAGGCTTTCGCCCTTCGGTAATTACCGAAGGCTTTTGGCCCTCGGTAATTACCGAAGGGCGAAAGCCCTCAGTAATTGTTAGCGACAAGGGATTTACCGAAGGATTTTTGACCGTCGATAAGCCTTCGGTAAACACCCATTATCGACGGCCTGTGGCATTTACCGAGGGCTTCTGGCCTTCGGTAATGCCCTACTTTTTTGTAGTGTTAGGCCCAAGCCCATAAATGTAACAGAAAACCAGTCCAAGCCCATTTAAAATGTCAGCGGTATTTTACCGCTGAGCGGTACTAGCACATGATCCATTTTGCCCCCCAGTTGTTGTTTTTCCCCTCAGCGGTGATTTCGGCACCTAAAAACTACCGCTCAGCGCAAAGTTACCGCTCAGCGCCACTCGGTCGCAACCTTTTCTGCATTCTGGTTGACCTGTCAGCATTCTGGTTGACTGGTTGAGTTTTCTGGTTGACTGGTTGACTTTTTTGGTTTCTAGTTGACTTTTCAGCATCCCAATCATTCGGTACTTCAATTCTTCTTTCAAATCATTCAATTAGCCTACAAAATCAAGGGAATCTTTCACAAAACCATTAAATTCACATTCAACTCTCTTATTCACAAAACTAAAGCAAAAATATGAGTTCAAGCTAGTTTCTAAGTCTTAAAGATTGCTTTTGGTATCAATTTTAAGCATAAAAATAACGGTTTTTCAACCGTTATCACCCTATAGATTATCCTATTGCACCTCGTCTGAGCACCAAAGGCTCATGCTCTACTGCAGATCGTACTGATTACAATATTCAGTATGAGTTTTTGGTTGATAAGGATCCTTCGCGCGTAGTGGTCGTGGGACGACAGATTGCAGAAGGCCAAACCATTCATGGTGCTCCTTTATTGCCCCCTCACGCGCAGGTAATGATTGATGATCCAAGAGATCGCTAGGCTTGAGTGCCATTGGCTACATCTAAAATCCAATTCGTGGGGGAGGCTATAGGCACATTTATAGCTTGGCCTAAGGCTATGATCATGCCATATTTTTTCCCACCAGCGGTATTATATTCTTCTTTTTATTATCTTAAATCTTTAAGTTATAATTAAACGATTTCTAACTTTGGTAAATGTGAGTTGCATGTCTACTGTCCTGAGAAACAACCAATTGCTCAACCTATGAACAATGCTCGTGAGGAAGCAGAAGACCATGATCCTATATCCATATTGACCTCCAAATTAACTAAGTTGAGAAAAGGACCGGTAGAGATGCTTTGGGAGTTAAGAACATTTGGCCTCGAGTGCCATGTTCCATTGTATATTAATTTCGATGATGCTTATGAGATCATTGCTGGAGAAAAAATGCTCAACATTTCATGCACACAACTATGGTGCATGTAAGTTTTTTATTTGTTATTTTCCAATTTGTATATTAGTATTATTACTTTTTAATAAATATACTTAACTTTATTCTTACAGGTACATGGACACCATCGTAGTTGAATCAGGTTGGGCATTAGTTTATGGATGATTGAGTCTAACAGAGAGATATATATCGCGCCATACATTGATGCGTATGTGTTTCCCAATATTGTCAACTTTTATCCAAATTTAATCAATAAACTAACTCAATAGTTGTTGGTACATGACAGGGGCCATTGGCAACTCGTGGTGATCATTCCAAAAAAAGCACAAGTTGTATGGTTTCGATCTCTTCATAGGAAGATTAAAGCGTAGTTGAAGTCCTTGATACAAACGTAAGTATTACATTCATTCTTATCAATTCATTATGATATTAATATATTAACTTATGTTTCTAATGTTTCAAATTTGTTTAGAGTTGTGACTAGGACTAGAGGACAACAACTTGAAATTATATATCCTAAGGTTGGAATTCGTTGATCTTTAACCTTTAATATTTGTAGTCAAATTTAAACCATTACATGGGACTAAGTTCTTTCACATGTTTAGTGTAATAAGAAGAATGATTCCTGGGCATGTGGCTGCTACATCATGTCATGGATGAAGGCAATCATCCGAGCAGAAATCAGAAGGGAATGGACTGAGGTAAAAATTTACATTTGAAAATCTTACAAATATCAATAAACTTTTGACATTAAAATGAATATAATAGTAAAGTTTCCTTGATTATACAGCGGTTCAACACTACCTCTCCATTGTCCACTTCAGTAATAATGACGATTGATACGCTGTCGTTGAAGCTATCAAATTAATACTACTTTTCAAGGCAACTTTAGTATTGCCAAGTAGTATTCAAGAAAGTAGATAGGGCTAAAGTAACCCTGAGTCGTCTCCCAACGAACACAGAATTGCTTTTGAATATCTGACTCTTATGCTATGCAATGCTTATGGATAAAAGTAATGTTTGGAGAATGTTTAAAGAACAAATAAGAAACTTAAAAATAGTTACGATGAAATAGGCTAATTCCACTGCTTTTCCAAGTTAGATTCGTCATCGGTTATTCACGGATAATTGTTCAATTGATTATTGTTTAAGTTTCAAATTAATTAAAGTACATTCTTAATTAATTTGAGGGTGATCATGCATTTAACCAAAGTAAATTCTCAATCAAATGCAAAACCTTTCTAGATTATTCACAATAAATTCAACCAAAGTACATTCTCAATCAAATTTTATTGTGTTTAATCATGTCTATTCTTAAATCTCCTAACCAAATTAAAAGCTAATCAATCAAAGTAAATTCTCAATTGATTATAGTTGAAAGTATTACTAATCAATCAAAGTACATTCTTAATTGATAGTAAAAACCATTTAATCATATGAAAGTTCCTAAATTAAATCAAAGTAGATTCTCAATTAAACCTAGAAACCCTAGAACTCATATAATCAATATGCATGTAGATTCAAACACATTATGATGCAAAAATCTTTGCTTTTAATTTGATAGAGAGATGAAAGACATAGAGAGAGAACAACTTAAATCAATAATCAAAATAAACAATTGCATTAACTCAATCTAACCTCAGAATCCATAATGGAATTAAGCAGAATAGCCCTAGATGCTTAGCTCTCCATGAATGGAGTTGAATACAAGATGAAAGAAAAGTGAGAGAAGTATGAGAGAATGAATGAATTAAGTGAAGTCCCCTTTTTCTGCCTCCCTTGGGTCTCTTTATATAGGCTTGATTGGGATTGGACTCTGAATAGTTTGTTGATAAGATATTTTCTGTTGATATATTATATCTTTCAAATATTCATTAGATTAAATTAGTTTTAAAGAATATTTGATAGATATTAACTCAATTATCTTATATCCTATATCTTCCAATTAACTAAAATATTTAAATAAAATTATTTGGAAGATATTTTCTGTTGATATTCCAAAATTAAATTCAACAACTGAATTTATCTTTTAGATTTTATGACTTTCCAAAATTGCACAAATACGCAAAAATTTCCTCTATTTACACTTTAGCCCCTTCTGAATTTTCCAAATAAAATCTTATTTTGGGCCTTGAATTGCCATTTGAACTAATAAAACTTATATTCTCAGCTGCACAAATAAACATTAGAACATCCAATATTAATTTATGCACTAAAATTCACTTTTTACGTCTCTTTATTTCCCAAACCCAATAATTCCAATCATCACAAATTCACTTAAAATAAACCATTTAAGCACAATTATCCCATCAAAACTTTGAATTTTAAAGCATAAATGTGGGCATAAATATTCACTCATCAACGATAAGACAGGATTGGGCATGATATTTGAATAAACATTTTAAATAGCTATAGCTTTAGGTTTTTCCTTTCATGATAGTAGCGTTTTCTTACTTGTGCAGCTTTTAAACTGTTAATAGATTATTGTGAATAGATGAATACTGTAAATAGATGAATATTGTGAATAGATGAATGGAAAATTGGGTTCTTTAAAGTTTTGATGATAGCATTAGCGTCTTTTACTTTTACTGTTTAATTGGAATTGATGAATTGATGATAGCATGATTTAAATTAATTAATTTTATGAATATATATGAATTGGAAAACTAGTTTCTGTATTTCAGGTTTGGTTGAATGAGCTAAACCGAATCAAATCCAAAAAAAAACACCACTGAAGGTAACGTCGAAGTACACACCATTTGACGTTCAAACATCGACACTAACGTCCCATATAGACAAATTCGACCTTAACCGTACGTCCACCCCCTTATACTTAACGTCCCATATATCCTTTAAATATAAATATTTATTCAAATATTACTCAAAAATTGACGTCCTCTTTGAACTTCGACGTGAACATTACGTCCATTATCTTCCGCATCGACGTTAAGTTTACGTCACTTCTCTCGTACATAAGACGACAAATCTTACAATAAATATAAATATTTATTCAAATATTGAATGTCAATCTCTTTACTAACTGACGTAACCTCACGTCGTTGCACAATGTCGACGTTAGGTTTACGTAAGATGTCGATATAATCAACGTGAAATTGTCCTATTAACGTCGCCTCATGATATTCGACGTAAAAGTTACGTCACCCATTAAAAGCCAAAATAACCAATGTAATACGTTGTTTTTGCACTAGTGTAAGTAAATCTAGAGCTGGGGAAATTCTCCCAGAAGCAATATTACCTAGACATAGGAATAGGAGGATCGGTTGCCTTTAAGCTTCTGTGTGAATGCAATGCATGAATAATTGCTAGGGAGACAAGACATTGTAAACTAGTGATTAGGATTAGGCTTTCTTTACTGAGACATCGGGTTTAAGGTAAATTAGAAAGTGGCATTCATATTATTGAAGAAAGATGAATTCATGAATACATGCGAGTGGATAGGATGAGTCGAAAACCCCAACAACATAATCATTCATATTTTATATCCATCTCTTTTGCTTTTTTCAATCCAATTGATCAAAACTTGCATTCATGTTTATTTTCTGCAGTTCAAACACAATGATTTCGTTTACAAGTCTAATTTAATCAAGAAATCACATAACTGTCTAGACCGTGAGTCCTTTAGGAGATGATACTTAGTCTTACCATTTCATTATTACTTGATACGATTCGGTACACTTGCCGAGTGTTAACATAAACATTCATGTTGTTTTGTTGACAATATTTTTTATCTCCAGAAACGAACCAAAAACTTGTTGATGGATCGACAAGTGTACTGAATCGCACAAGTAATATAAAATGGTAGGACCAAGTATCTTATCCTAGAAGACTCTCAGCACTAAACAATTGCGTGATAACTCAATTAATTAAGATTTAAAAGAAACGAGATTGTTGGTTTCAAATGCAAAGACATAAAATTAAATATGAATGCAAATTGATCAATAGTAGAGTAACACAGAGATGAATGGAGGTTTTTTATAAAATGAGATGATTATGTTGTTAGGGTTTGATTTCACCAAGTTTACTCTCATGTATATAAGAATTCTTCTTTTTACATTAATATTAACGTCACTCATTAAATTACTTAGAACCCGATCCCTCGGCACAATAAGCCTCCCTTAATTCTTAGTTCGTGTAATTCCTAGTGTTCCTAGAAAATTAAGTCTGAAGATCAAGAGCTTAAGACGACCAAGTACTCATATCCTCATCCCTGAGAAATATTACCCTTGGGAGAATTCAACAAGAACCTGAATTGTAAGGAACCTCCCAACACTCATGCAATTCATAAATCATGCTACTAAATGAATTAAATAGAGCAAGCATTGAAACAAATGAATTCCCTAACAATTAATGAATAAAGCATATATGATTAAGAATCAATTCAAATACATTAGAGTTCACAGGGTTACATCATTCGCCAACAACAAATAAAGTTTAGTTCCCCATAGACATGGAGAAACTAAATGTACAATGGAAAAACATGACACAGTAAAACCCTAAGAGTATAAGAGGAAGCTTCCACCTCCAGATCCGCCTTCAAAGAGTATAAGAGTCTGTTGTTGTGTTGCTCCAGCCAGAGATACCAAACCTAGAGCATCAGAATCCTTTAAATAAAGTCAGAAAAGAGTAGAAACAGGGCCCAGTCCAAAAGAGTCGAAACAGAGCAAAAAATGGGCCTATTCCACGACGCACGACGCTCAGGCGCCCCTTTTTGGACGCCAGGGCGGTGGACGTTGATTTTTGGCGCCCAAGCCTCCACTGGGCCCCCAAGCTTCGCGGTTGACTTTTCTGGTTGACTTTTTTGCACTCTGGTTGACGTTTCTGCACTCTGGTTAAATTTTCTGTATTCCAATTATTTGGTGCTTTAACTCTTCCTACAAATCATTCCAATAGCCTACAAAATCAAGGGAATTTGGTGATAAAATCATCAAGTATAACCTTAACTCTCTTATTCACAAAACTAAAGCAAAAATATGAGTCAAAGTAAGTTTCTAAGTCAAAAAGGGTGCATTTAGTATAAAAATTACATCACAGATAACGGTATTTTAAACCGTTATCAAGTTTCTTGATTAATTAAGGCTTGTAAACAAAATCATGGTGTTTATAATGCAGAAAATAAATATGAATCCAAGTGTTGATCAATTGACTTGAAGAATGCACAGGTGATTGATATAAAATATGGAATGATTATGTTGTTGGGGTTTGCGACTTATCCTATCCACTCTCATGTATTTATGAATTCATCTTCTTCATTAAGGTTAATGCCATTTTCTAATTTACCTTAAACCCGATGTCTCGGTGAAGAAAGCCTACTCTTAATTACTAGATCACAATGTCTTGTATCCCTAACAATTAATTTTGCATTACATTCGAACAGAAGCTTAAAGGCAAACAACCCTCCTATCCCTATGTCTAGGTAATATTGCTTTCGAGAGCAATTCCCCAGTTCTAGATTTTCCCATATGTGTCCATATTGACAAAATAAATTAATGAGTTAAACAAAGCATGCACAGAGTGTAGAGTAAAAACCCTAACAATTAATGAAGTAAAACATTTATAATAAAAATCAATTCAATACATGAGAGTTTCAAAGGATTACATCGTTTCCCTAACAATAATGAAGGTTTAGTTCACCATAGACATGGTGAAACTAGATGAAAATATGGAAAAGAATGAAAGATAAAATCCTAAAAGTTGAAGATCGGAGCTTCCGCATCCAAAATCCGCCTCTGAGGGGTGAAAGGAGTGTGTTTTCGCCTATTTCTGTCAAAAGATATGAACCCTAGGACGTCCAAAACCTTCAATAGTTTATAAGAAAAACAGAAAACAGGTCCAACCCACGTCGTCAATGCTCAGCGCCCCCAGAAGGACGCCCAGCCGTAAGTGCGACACTCAAATGATGCTCAACGATGGCTCTCAAGCGTGAAATAGTGGTTGCAGAACCAAATTAGCGCTCAGGGGTGGCGCTCAGCCATGAAACAGTGATTGCAACACCAGACTGACACTCAGTGGTGGCGCTTAGGCGTGAAATCCAACTCATTGCTATTTCTAGTTCTTTATCCAATTCATCTTAATTCCTGTCAAAACAAGGAAAACTAAGTATAAAACCAATAATACCAACTTTAACTCTCTTATTTTAACATCTTAAGGAAAAACATGATTTCAAGCTAGTTTCTAAGTCATTAAGGGTGTTTTTAATATCAAAGTTAAGTATAAAAATAACGGTTTTTTAATTGTTATCACAACCCCAAACTTAGAACTTTGCTTGTCCTCAAGCAAACAAGATATAACTCAGTCTTCCACCAATCAATACAATGGTTCAACACATTCAAAAACTCTTTCTGCCAAGACAAGTAATTACTCAAATCAGCTCATCAAACAAAATTCAGTCAAGATGTACACATGCCTTGATTAGAATCACTCATCATGATGTTCACATAATCACATAATATCCATCAGATGTTATTCTCATGAATGATCAATTAACTAAGCATAAATGTAATCATGTATTCATGGAACTATTCCTCACCATACAAAGTGTTTCGCTCAATCACACAGGTGTATATAGAGGTCACTCCTTCACTCTACTTATCCTAATGTCACATAGAACAAAATTGCCTTTCATTTACCAATATCAAACATACTCACAGACAAGTATCATCACAAGGGCTTTCCATGGCTTGTAACGTGGATGGGCTAAGAAGAAAAATTGTTTTTTTTAAGATCACAAAATCCTTGAGTTAAGAGAGTCATTCATAAATTTATCATTCACATACAATCTCTCTTTAAACCAATCTCACTCATTCCCAACTTTCCCCTTTTTGCATTGAGCTTTACTTTCTTTGCATTCTATTTTCTTTTCTCTTTTTCATACTAGCTTTTTCAATTCTTCCAATCAACCCCAAAGTTGAACCTTTATCAATACCACATCATTATTCTCAACATAACTCAAGGTAAAGATTTGCATAAAGGATCTGTTTAAGGCTTGAGGTTCAAAAAGGGTAGAACACTTTGTGTTCTCTTTCATTTGGGCTAAAATCATGCATTGGCTAAGAAAAAGGGGTAATAAAAAATGGCCTTGATCATATGACACAAGCAAGATGGCCTTACTAACATTGATATCAGACACATGAGAACACGGCTGAATGTTGGCATGAGTGAATGCCATCCATTATTTTGCAAGAGAAGTCAAATGAGATCTCCTAATATGAATGGGCGCATCATTCTTGTTCCTCTGGAAGTGTCCTTCAAGTACACACAATGTACTCTTTACATCATCAAAATCTGCTCCCTCATCCATAGTTAGTGCAAACTAACATTGTTCACTAGCCCATTCAATATGCAGAAACCTGTTAATATGCAAAAACCTGTTAATAGTATCAGGATCGTACCGAATAATCTTTCCTCTCAAATAACTCATGTAACTCTCTGTACGAGTGTTGCCAAATGGCCTTGCATTGGTGTAAAATTCCTTAACACTACTATGTTTTCTGGTTTAGGGTAAGCAACTACTTTCTCCCATTCTCTTCTTTCTACTTCCTCTCGAATTTGTGGGGCCAAGGATATTATCCACCCCACTTTTCTCTCCATCAAAAGCCTTCAGTCTTGAACTATTTGGAAATGTCGCTCATGCTTATGAGAAAGGAACTTGTTTGAATAGAAACGTTTGGGATCCTTTCTCTTGTTCCCAAAGGTTTTAACTCTCTTCCGTAATGATGAAGCCATCTTTGCATCACAAATAATTCACAAAACCAATGGAAACATCATCAAGCATTAACATCAAAAACAATCCAAACCCACTCTTCTTATCACCATTGAGGGCAAAACAGGGGCCCTAAGCGTCACCTGCAACAAATAACATCCAACTAGACAAGGCCAGTAACTAGAAAAACCAACTTTGCAGAAATCGCGTTGAGTACCCCTCGGAGGGCCCTCAACGCCAATCATTTCAGTTTTCAAAAATATCCCTAGTTGGCCTTAGACACTACTCACATGCATTTTTCACAATTCCAATCATCAATCAAACGTTTTAATCAATCCAAACAGTGATTATTTCAAAAAATCATGCATAGATATCAAAATTCCTTAAGAATCATGCTTGGACCACAACATTCATTCAAAATCATACTTTCAAATGCCCTAGAATGTAAAATGCATGTACTTACTTGGTTGGAGATGCTTAATGTGTGAAGAATGCCAAATGAAATTGGGGAGAACAAACCCTAACAATAGTGCTCAAAGCAAACCCAAAACTTGGATGGAAAAGTGATGCAAAATGGGTGGAGAAAGGGTTTTGTGGAGGAGGATGAAGGAGAAAGTGGAGAGAAAACCTTTGTAGAGTGTTGTGAACAGATGCATGATGTTATGATTATGGTTATGATTCTAAGAAGGATGTGTATTTGATGTATGTGGAACATGAATTAACTTGTGTGAGATTTTGAACTCCAGAGTATTTGTTTGAATGATTGCTATTCTTTGGAAATCATGCATGATTTTGCCCAGGTTTCTATGATTGAACTACTTGCTTACTTGTGTCACATGATCAAGGTCATTTTTTATTACCCTTTTAATTAGCCAATGCATGATTTGTACCTAAATGAAAAAGAGCATGAAGTGTTCTACCTTTTTTGAACCTTGATAACAGTTGAAAAATTGTTATTTTCATGCTTAAAATTGATATTAAAATCAACCTTTAACACTCAGAAACTAGCTTGAAATCATGCTTTTGGTTATATTTTAATAAATATGAGAGCTGGATAGGTTTATGCTTGATTTCAGTGTTTTATGCAGGTTTTAAGGTGAATTGAGTGAAAGAAGTTAAGAAGGATAGAAATGGAATCAGAAAAGACATCAAAAAGTGCAAAAGGAGAAGTCGAAATTACCGCTCAATGGCAGTTTACCGCTAAGCGGGACTTAGGCAATCACGGTGGATCCGCTGAGGGGTGAAAAGGCCGCCGAGGGTAAGAAAACAGCTCACGCACTTACCGCTGAGCGGCACTATTTTGGGCTTGGGCCTAATTTTCTGTATATTTTAGAATAGTATATAAGCTTTAGGACGTCCTAGGGCTTATATACTATTCTAAAAATTACAGAAAAGTAGGGTGTTGAATTCTTCCCCTCAACTACACTTTCACCCTTCAGCGGTAGCAACGAGTATTAAGTAGTGTCGCTCAGCGGTAAAATGGTTGAGCAGTACTTGCGTCTTCTCTTCTTTTTCACTTTTTGAGTTCTTTTCTAATTCCATCTCTAGCCTTCTTCACTTCTTTCATCAAATTCACCTTAAAACCTGTATAAAACACTGAAATCAAGCATAGACCTGTCCAACTCTCTTATTTCCAAAAATATAAACAAAAGCATGATTCCAAGCTAGTTTCTAAGTGTTAAAGGTTGCTTTTAGTATCAATTTTAAGCATGAAAATAACAGTTTGTTAACTGTTATCAGTCGAGGATTTTGTGATCTTGAAAAACCAATTTTTCTTCTTAGCCCAACCACGTTACAAGCCATAAAAAGTCCTTGTGGTGATACTTGTTTGTGAGTATGATTGATTGTGGTAAATGAAAGGCAATTTTGTTCTATGTGACATTGGGATAGTAGAGTGAAGGAATGACCTCTATATACACCTGTGTGATTGAGTGAAACACTTTGTCTGGTGAGGAAGATTTCAATGAATACATGATTACATTTGTGCTTAGTTAATTGATCATTCATGAAGACAGCATTAGTGGGATATTATGTGCACATCTTGACTGAAGTCTATTTGATGAGCTGAATTGAGTAATTACTTGTCTTAAAAGAAAGACTTTTTGAATGTGTTGATCCATTGCATTGGTCGGTGGAAGATTGAGTTACATCTTGTTTGCTTAAGGACAAGCAAAGTTCTAAGTTTGGGGTTATGATAACGATTGAAATACCGTTATTTTTATACTTAATTTTGATAATAAATCAACCATTTTTAACTTAGAAACTTGCTTTAACTCAATGCAGAAAAGTCAACCAGAGTGCAGAAAAGTCATTCAAAGTGCAGAAAAAGTTGCGCTGAGCGCCAAATTGCGCTTAGCGCCATTGCCGCAGTTACCGCTGAGCACCAAAAGTGTCGATGAGCGTCGATGACGTGGTCTTGGACCTGTTTTCTGTTATTTTTATGTTCTATTTAAGGACTTGCATGTCCTAGGGATTGATCTTTCGATGACTTGAGCACAAAAACACACTTTTCACCCCTTGGGGGCAGATTTGGGGATGTGGGAGTCTCCTCTTCTCTTTCTAGGATTTTTCTATCTCTTTCATTCTTTCATTGTTCATCTAGTTTCTCCATGATAATGGAGAACTAACCCTTTATGTTGTTAGGAAAGATGTAACCTCTTAAACTTTCATGTATTGAATTGATTCCTGATTATATATTTTTTACTTCATTAATTGTTAGGGTTTTTCCTCTACACTCTATGCATGCCTTGTTTAATTATCCCGGAAGCAATATTACCTAGACATAGGAATAGGAGGACTGGTTGCCTTGAAGCTTCTGTTCGAATGTAATGCATGATTAATTGCTAGGGAGAAAAGACATTGTGAACTGGTAATTAGGATTAGGCTTTCTTAACCGAGACATCGAGTTTAAGGTAAATTAGAAAGTGGCATTAACATTAATGAAGAAAGATGAATTCATATATGCATGAGAGTAGATTAGGTGAAATCTAAAACCAACAACAATATCATCAACTTCATCCATTCATTCTTGTGTTTAGCCTCGATTGATCAAATTGCATTCATGTTTATTTTATTTGCATTCAAAAGCCCCAAAATTTGTTCTTTAGAGTCTTAATTCACCTAATAATTAATGAAGTAAAGCATATATAATTAAGAATCAATTCAATACATGAGAGTTTCAAAGGATTACATCGTTTTTCCAACAACAACGAAGGTTTAGTTCACCACAGACATGGTGAAACTAGATGAAAATAATGAAAAGAATGAAAGATAAAACCTTAAAAGTTGAAGATCGGAGCTTCCGCATCCAAAGAGTGTAATTTCGCCTCTTTTTGTCCAAAGATATGAACCTTGGGTCGACTAAAACCTTAAATAGTTCATTAAAAATAGGCCCAAGTTGATAGCGCTCAATGCCCAAATGGCGCTCAACGACAGTTGCGGCACTCAAAACTGGCGCTCACCGCTACTTTTTCTGCACTCTGGTTGACTTTTCTACACTCTGGTTGAGTGGTTGACTTTTCTGCACTCTAGTTGACTGGTTGACTTTTCTACATTCTAGTTAACTTTTCTGCATTCCAACCATTCGGTACTTTAACTCTTCTTTCAAATCATTCCAATAGCCTACAAAACCAAGGGTATCTAGCACAAAACCATTAAATTCACCTTCAACTCTCTTATTCACAAAACTAAAGCAAAAACATGAGTTCAAGCAAGCTTCTAAGTCAAAAAGGATGTTTTTAATATCAAAACTAATTATAAAAATAACGGTTTTTCAACCGTTATCACAACCCCAAACTTGAAACTTTGGTTGTCCTCAAGCAAAATGTAACTTGGCTTAAAAAAAATACTCATACTACAATGGTCTAGCACACCAAAAAGAATTTTTCTCTTGGGACAAGTAAATCACTCATGAATGGTCATCATAAAAAGATTAGTCAAGATACAATGATGCTTTAGCCAATCAAGCTTCAATTATGGTGCTCACATAATCAAGACATACACAATAGATGAAAACCTCATGAATAATCAACAACCAAGCAAGAATGTTATCATAGAGTGCATGGAACTATTCCTCACCAAAGATAGTGTTTCACTCAAGCACTCAAAAGTGTTTCACTCAGGTACAGGTAGAAGAAAAGAGTGGGAAAGGAAGAAAGGTCCATGATGACTGGATGAAAGAACGACTACAACGTGGTCAACCTGTAAAATTCAAAAACAAGTTGTGGGTTGTGAAAGACTACAAAGAAAATGAGGTGATAGAGATAGAGTTTCCATATTCCAGAATCCATATTCCAGAAGAGTCAAAAAAGTGGACCAGAAGCAGTTGATGAGTTGGTGTGATATGAACATCAACCATGAAAAAGGAACTTGAGCTTTATTGGGTCAAGCTAGTGACTTTAAAAGAGCGCTTGCTGGAAGGCATTCCAGTGATTTGAGGATAACTTTTCTTTTGATTTTATTTTGGTTTTGTAAATCTTTATAAATTTGGATATTACTTCTGTAATTTTTTTTTTGGTATAGCATCTACTGAAGGATGCTAGGTGGTTAAGTATCTACGGAAGGATACTAGGTTTGTTACACCTACTGATAGGTGTTGGTAAGAAAGATTTGCACCTACTAATGGGTGTTTGTGGACTTTGGGTCAGGCTCGTGACATTAAACAAGCGCTACCTGGGAGGCAACCCAGTTGATTGATTATATTTTTGTTTATTCTGCTTTAGTTGCATGATAGGGATTTGCATAAGTGATCTGAGAATTTAATTGCAGGGAACCAGTGAGGGGCATGAGTAGGAGGCACCTAGGTTAAGCTAGGAAGAAGAAGAGCACTTCCCGAAAGTGAGCGGTAGTGTCGCAGAATGGGCTTAGGTTGCCCCTTAGCAGAACCTGAGCCCGTTGGGGTATTTTTATACCCTAAGTCGCGCTTTAGCCTCTATTTTCATATTCTTCTCTGCACACACACTCCTACACACTTTTACTAAGGTTCTTTACCATTTTCCCTTCTTTCTTTTTGAGAAAATCTCCCTTCCACTCACTTTCTCACTAGTTTTCCATCTAAGTTTGGGGTTGGGAGAGAGCATCATTGTTCTTCATAGTTTGAAATCATTCTCCACTCATCTAGCAATCTCTACCCAAGTAAGTCAAGCATTTTTCATTCTAGGGTTCTTGAGCATGAATTTGATTGTTGAAGCATGAATCTTTAGGGGTTTTGAATTCTATGCATGATTTGATGAAATAATTAATGTTTGAATCGATTGAACTGAGTGATTTGGATCTGGAAAATTGAAAATTGTATGTGGGTGGAGTTAGGAAAGGTTAAAAGAGCATTTTCAAAAATCTGCAGAATTACCGCTCAGGGGTAAATTGCTGCTGAGCGGCACTCTGACAGACCTTAGATTTTTGCTGAATTGTGTACTGGATTGATTCACTGGTGGCATTGAGGGGTGATTTTGACCCTCAGCGGTGGTTTAGCTTTGAAATAAGGTGTTGTTTCTGGTTTACTAATGCTTAACAACATGTCTTGTGGTTTTATAATCTGGAAACCCTTGTGAAAAGCTTTACCTTGAGTTAAGTAGAAAATATTTTGTGGTATTGACAAATGTTCAAGTTTGGGGTTGTTGGGAATTTATGAAAGGGAAATTGAAAGCATTGAGCTAAGAGCTATGAATTAAAAATGGAAAAAAAAAGAAAAGAGAAAGAAAAGAAAAGAAAAAAGTAAAGCTCAATGCAAAAGAAAGTTTGGGAAAAGTAAGAATGATTGTGTTTATAGGATTCTCTTAACTCAAGGGTTTTGTGATATAGAAAAACGAATTTTCTTGCTAGCCCAGCCACATTATAAGCCATTGAAAAGTCCTTGTGATGATGCATGCTTGTGAATGTATTTGATTATGGTTAAATGAAAGGCAAAGTTAATTCATGTGACATTGTGATAGTAGAGTGAATGAGTGACTACCTCTTATACACTTGTGTTTCAGTGAAACACTTTACCTGGTAAGGAAAGATTCCATGAACACATGAACATCCATGCTTAATTGATTGATCATTCATGAAAAATAGCATTTGTTGGATAGTAGGTGATTTTGTGAACATTAAAGCATGTGCATGTCTTGATTGAAGTCTTTGTCATTAGCTTAATTGAAGTACTTACTTATCTTGAAAAGAGGATTTTTGAATGAAGTGAACCATTTTATTGATTGGTAGAAGATTGAGTTACATCTTGTTTGCTTGATGACAAACAAAGTTCTAAGTTTGGGGTTGTGATAACAGTTGAAAAACTGTTATTTTCATGCTTAAAATTGATACTAAAAGCAACCTTTAACACTTACAACATACTCATCCATCTAATTCATTCAAATTGTTTGTGTTCTTATTTTCCATTGATCACAACTCATGCATACATGTTTACTTATTGTCTTTTGCTTTTGAAACCCCAAGAATTTATTCACAAGTCTTAAATAATCAAAAAATCATATAACTAACTAGGTCGTGAGTCCTTTGGGAGAACGATACTTGGTCTTACCGAGTGATAACGGTTGAAAAACCGTTATTTTTATGCTTAAAATTGATACCAAAAGCAACCTTTAAGACTTAGAAACTAGCTTGAACTCAAATTTTTGCTTTAGTTTTGTGAATAAGAGAGTTGAAAGTAAATTTAATGATTTTGTGCAAGATTACCTTGATTTTGTAGGCTAATTGAATGATTTGAAAGAAGAATTGAAGTATCGAATGATTGGAGTGCTGAAAAGTCAACTAGAATCCAGAAAAGTCAACTAGTCAACCAGAATGCTGAAAAGTCAACTAGAATGCAGAAAAAGTGTGACCGAGTGGCGCGGAGCGGTAGTTTTCAGGTGCTGAAATCACCGCTAAGGGGGGCAAAATAGCAGCTGGGGGCAAAATGGATCATGCGCTAGTACCGCTCAACGGTTCCGCTGAGCGCCATTCTAAATGGGTTTGGACTAGTTTTCTATTAGTTTTATGGGCTTGGGCCTAATTTTCTGTAATTTTTAGAATAATATATAAGCTTTAGGACGTCCTAGGGTTTGTATCTTAGGTAGAGTACGAAGCAAACACTCACTTTTCCATCCCTTGGAGGAAGATCTTGGATGCTAAGGCTACCTACTTCTCTTTCTAGGGTTCTATCTTTCATTCTTTCATTATTATTCATTTAGCTTCACCATGAATATGGTGAACTAAACTTTGTATTGTTGTTGGGGAATCAATGTAATCTTTTGAAGCTCTCATATATGGAATTTGTGTTTAAACATCTTATTTGAGATACATGCTTTCTTTCATCATTAGTTAGGGTTTTTCCTTGATAACAGTTGAAAAAATGTTATTTTTATGCTTAAAATTGATACCAAAAGCAACCTTTAAGACTTAGAAACTAGCTTGAACTCATATTTTTGCTTTAGTTTTGTGAATAAGAGAGTTGAAAGTGAATTTAATGGTTTTGTGCAAGATTCCCTTTATTTTGTAGGCTAATTGAATGATTCGAAAGAAGAATTGAAGTACCGAATGATTGGAGTGCTGAAAAGTCAACCAGAAACCAGAAAAGTCAACTAGTCAACCAGAAAAGTCAACCAGTCAACCAAAAAAGTCAACCAGTCAACCAGAATAAAAAAAAAGTCAACCAGACGAGTTTTGAGCCAGTTTTATGCGATTTTATGATCTGTTTGGGCCTGGACCCGTTTTCTATTATTTTTATGTCCTATTTAAAGACCTAGATGTCTTAGGGTTGGTATCTTTGGCAGAAACGAAGCAAACACTCTCTCTTCCACCCCTTTGAAGGAGGATCTTGGATGCTCAGGCTACCTCTTCACCTTTCTAGGGTTTTATCCTTCATTCTTTCATTATTGTTCATCTAGGTTCACCATGAATATGGTGAACTAAACCTTGTATGTTTGTTGGGGAATCAATGTAATCTTTTGAAGCTCTCATATATGGAATTTGTGCCTGCATCTTAATCTAAGATTTATGCTTTCCTTCATCATTAGTTAGGGTTTTTCCTCTTTGCTTAATGCTTGCTTTGTTTAACTCATTCAATGCATGATTATTGATTTTGTCGATACGGGAACGTACGGGGAAGTCTAGATCCAGGAAATCTCTCCCAATATTATATTGGTTGTCGTTAAGCTCCTGTGCTAAGAGAACTAATTATTAGGAATGCTAGAAATCGTATGAACTCGTAATTAGGGATAGGCCTTCTTGACAAGGTAATTTAGAGAGTGGCATTAACAATGATGATTTGAATGTTGAATTCCTAAAATATATGAGAGTGGATAAGATGAAATTGACCCCCAACAACATATTCATCCATATATTTCATTGAAAGTGCTTGTCTTTTGCTTTTGCCATTGATCAAAACTCATGCATACATGTTTATTTTCTGTTTTGCATATTAAACTCCAATTATTTCGTTCTTAAGTCTTAGCTAATCAACAAACCACACAACTAAACTAGGCCGTGAGTCCTTTGGGAGAACGATACTTGGTCTTACCAAGTTTATTACTTGAACGATTCGGTCATACTTGCCGATTGTAAAACAAGTTTGTGACATCATATTTTGGTGATCATAAATTTGTCCATCATTCCTCTTTGCTCAAAGCAAGCATTGTTTAACTCATTCGATGTCATGATTATTGATTTTGTTGATATGGGAACGTACGGGGAAATCTAGATCCGGGGAAATTCTCCCAATAGCATATTGCCTAGGCATAGGAATATGAAGGTTGGTTGCCTTTAAGCTTTTATTCTTCAAAATTAATTATTAGGGATGCTAGGAATTGTATGAACTCGTAATAAAGGATAGGCTTTCTTGCAAGGTAATTTAGAGAGTGGCATTAACATTGATGAAAAGAATGATGAATTCCTAAAAGTATATGAGAGTGGATAAGATGAAATTGATTACCCCAACAACATACTCATCCATCTAATTCATTCAAATTGTTTGTGTTCTTATTTTCCATTGATCAAAACTCATGCATACATGTTTACTTATTGTCTTTTGCTTTTGAAACCTCAAGAATATATTCACAAGTCTTAAATAATCAACAAATCATATAACTAACTAGGCCGTGAGTCCTTTGGGAGAACGATACTTGGTCTTACCGAGTGATAACGGTTAAAAAATCGTTATTTTTATGCTTAAAATTGATACCAAAAGCAACCCTTAAGACTTAGAAACTAGCTTGAACTCATATTTTTGCTTTAGTTTTGTGAATAAGAGAGTTGAAAGTAAATTTAATGATTTTGTGCAAGATTACCTTGATTTTGTAGGCTAATTGAATGATTTGAAAGAAGAATTGAAGTACCGAATGATTGGAGTGCTGAAAAGTCAACTAGAAACCAGAAAAGTGAACCAGTCAACCAGAATGCTGAAAAGTCAACTAGAATGCAAAAAAAGTGTGACCGAGTGGCGCGGAAGGTGCTGAAATCACCGCTAAGGGGGGCAAAATAGCAGCTAGGGGCAAAATGGATCATGCGCTAGAACCGCTCAACGGTAAAATACCGCTGAGCACCATTCTAAATGGGTTTGGACTGGTTTTCTGTTAGTTTTATGGGCTTGGGCCTAATTTTCTGTAATTTTTAGAATAATATATAAGCTTTAGGACGTCCTAGGGTTTGTATCTTTGGTAGAGTACGAAGCAAACACTCACTTTTCCATCCCTTGGAGGAAGATCTTGGATGTTAAGGCTACCTACTTCTCTTTCTAGGGTTCTATCTTTCATTCTTTCATTATTATTCATTTAGCTTCACCATGAATATGGTGAACTAAACTTTGTATTGTTGTTGGGGAATCAATGTAATCTTTTGAAGCTCTCATATATGGAATTTGTGTTTAAACATCTTATTTGAGATACATGCTTTCTTTCATCATTAGTTAGGGTTTTTCCTCTTTGCTCAAAGCAAGCATTGTTTAACTCATTCGATGTCATGATTATTGATTTTGTCGATATGGGAACGTACGGGGAAATATAGATCTGGGGAAATTCTCCCAATAGCATATTGCCTAGGCATAGGAATATGAAGGTTGGTTGCCTTTAAGCTTTTGTTCTTCAAAATTAATTATTAGGGATGCTAGGAATTGTATGAACTCGTAATTAAGGATGGGCTTTCTTGCAAAGTAATTTAGAGAGTGGCATTAACGTTGATGTAAAGAATGATGAATTCCTAAAAGTATATGAGAGTGGATAAGATGAAATTGATTACCGCAACAACATACTCATCCATGTAATTCATTCAAATTGTTTGTGTTCTTATTTTCCATGGATCAAAACTCATGCATACATGTTTACTTATTGTCTTTTGCTTTTGAAACCTCAAGAATTGAAGTACCGAATGATTGGAGTGCTGAAATGTCAACCAGAAACCAGAAAAGTCAACCAGTCAACCAAAAAAGTCAACCAGTCAACCAGAATACGAAAAAAGTCAACCAGACGAGTTTTGGGCTAGTTTTATGCGATTTTATGATCTGTTTGGGCCTGGACCCGTTTTCTATTATTTTTATGTCCTATTTAAAGACCTAGATGTCTTAGGGTTAGTATCTTTGGCAGAAACGAAGCAAACACTCTCTCTTCCACCCCTTTGAAGGAGGATCTTGGATGCTCAGGCTACCTCTTCACCTTTCTAGGGTTTTATCCTTCACTCTTTCATTATTGTTCATCTAGGTTCACCATGAATATGGTGAACTAAACCTTGTATGTTTGTTGGGGAATCAATGTAATCTTTTGAAGCTCTCATATATGGAATTTATGCTTGCATCTTAATCTAAGACCCATGCTTTCTTTCATCATTAGTTAGGGTTTTTCCTCTTTGCTTAATGCTTGCTTTGTTTAACTCATTCAATGCATGATTATTGATTTTGTCGATACGGGAACGTACGGGGAAGTCTAGATCCGGGGAATCTCTCCCAATATTATATTGGTTGTCGTTAAGCTCCTGTGCTAAGAGAACTAATTATTAGGAATGCTAGAAATCGTATGAACTCGTAATTAGGGATAGGCCTTCTTGACAAGGTAATTTAGAGAGTGGCATTAACAATGATGATTTGAATGTTGAATTCCTAAAATATATGAGAGTGGATAAGATGAAATTGACCCCCAACAACATATTCATCCATATATTTCATTGAAAGTGCTTGTCTTTTGCTTTTGCCATTGATCAAAACTCATGCATACATGTTTATTTTCTGTTTTGCATATTAAACTCCAATTATTTCGTTCTTAAGTCTTAGCTAATCAACAAACCACACAACTAAACTAGGCCGTGAGTCCTTTGGGAGAACGATACTTGGTCTTACCAAGTTTATTACTTGAACGATTCGGTCATACTTGCCGATTGTAAAACAAGTTTGTGACATCATATTTTGGTGATCATAAATTTGTCCATCAGACTCGTGGTTTAACTGGTTAATTTGTGTGATTATTGATTATCTTTGACTTTAATTTTGAATTTCTGTTTTTATTTTCTGTTTTTATTTTTTCGGTTTTTATTTTATCTTATTTTATTTGATTTGATTTGATTTTATTTGATTTGATTAGATTAGATTTTATTTTATCTTTTGAATCTTTTATCTTCTCCTATATCTTTTTGTGCTAACAAATATTTTCTAGGGTTTTGTTTTCTTGTGTATGCAGGAAGCAATTAGAACAAGGAGCAAGAAAACAACAGAACCTCTGCTTGAAGGTCTAGACGAGAGTAGACGGAGGAGAAGAATCTGAACATCTAGAGAACTTTTCCCTTCTCCAGAAACTCTCTTACAATCATCACCACAAGGTTCTGTTCATAGCACATAAAATATGGAGAACAACAATGTTAGAAGAACTCTTGCTGACTACACCAATATAGCTGGACCTCAGCACTTTAACAGTATAGCTAGACCTAGAGTCAATGCAGCTAATATGGAGGTCAAACCAGCACTGATTCAACTGGTGAAAAGCAACCAATTCAATGGGTTATCTCATGAAATCCCATACGAGCACCTCACTACCTTCAATGAGATTTGCAACACAGTCAAGATTAATGGGGTGCCAGACGAAGCTATCAAACTTAGCTTGTTTCCTTTCTCATTGGGAGGCAATGCTAAGCTTTGGTTGAATTCTTTCCCAGAAGAAAGTTTCACAGAGTGGGAAGCAGTGGTCACAAAATTTTTAAACAAGTACTTCCCACAATCTAAGGTGACAAAAGACAAGCAAGAGATTTCTTCATTTAAACAGGGCATGGAAGAATCACTAGGGCATGCATGGGACAGGTATAAAAGCTTGCTAAGAAAAACACCCACGCGTGGCTTTGAAGATCAGGAAGTAGTCTTAACTTTCCTTGGAGGGCTTGGTTCACAAACCAAGATGATGTTGGACGCCTCAGCAGGAGGCAATATTAAATGGAAAACTCCAGAGAAAGCAACAGAGATTATAGAAAACATGGCTACTAGTGATAATGAGCTGCACAGTGAGAGAGGAGCTCCTATGCAAAAAGGAGTTCTCCAATTACAGACACATGATGCCCTGCTAGCTCAAAACAAAATTCTAACTCAATAGCTGGAGACTCTGACTAAAACTCTTGCACAATTACCCAAAGAGTTGAAAACTGCTGCACAGGTACAACCCCAGTTGTGCGAATTGTGTGGAGGCGACCATATCAATGGTCAATGTGCCTTTCCAGTTGAAGCCGTAGAGGATGTAAACTACATGACCAATCAGTACCGTCAAGGGAGCTACAATCAAGGGTGGAAACCACACCCAAGTATTGGTCAAGGGCAAACTGGGCAAGCTGGTCAATATAATAAGCAGCAGCAGCAACCCACCTTATGGCAACAATTATCTATGCTTAATGAAAGGTCCATGAGGATGGAGGAAACTCTCAACAATTTCATACAGAAGACTGAGTCTACACAAAAGAGCACTGAAGCTGCTATCAAAAATTTGGAGACTCAGATGGGGCAGATCACCAAACAGGTGGAAGAAAGGCCAAATAGAAATTTTGGGGCTAATACTGAGGTTAACCCCAGAGAAGAGTGCAAGGTGGTAGAGAGTGTTGATGATGAGAAAGTTGAGATAGAAACAGAAGAGAGAAGAGAAATAGAGAGCAATAGCACTTTTCCTTTTTCAATCCATCAAGGGAAACAACTGGACTTCACATAATTATTCAACATGGTAGATAATGATGCACCTTGGGAACAGATTCTGCAACAGATTACGGTTTACACTAAATCTAATGAAGAAATCTCTACAAAGAAGAGACGTAGAGATGATGAGGCAGAGGAGTGTATAACTGTTAAAAAAGAGCCATTCCCTCCTAAAGCAACAGACCCAGGCAGTTTTTCTATCCCTTGTACCATAGGGAAGAAAAGGGTGAAGAAAGCTCTTCTTGATTTAGGTTCAAGTGTTAACTTGATACCTTACTCTTTACTGGAGCAAATCGGCAATGTTAATGTGAAACCTGTAAAGGTTAATCTAGTAATGGCCGATGGATCTTCAAAGGAGCCATGTGGGATTGTAGAGGACATTATAGTTTGTGTTGGCAAACTTCAGTTCTTGGCAGACTTTGTGGTGATGAAGATGGAGACAGAGAGGATACCTATCATACTTGGAAGACCGTTTATGAAAACGGCTAGAGCTATCATTGATGTAAATGAAGGTATAGTGGTGCTCCAGGATCGAGAGGAGAGAGTGGTTGTAGACGTCTTCAAGGATGAGATGCAAGCACAGGAGGAAGAAGCTAGTTATAAAGCTGCATTTCAAGATGCACACATGACTAGCCATAAAGATGAAAAGCCCAAGGTTGCAGGTAACTATTGTTTGTTGTTTCAGGTACACAAGGAAGAAAAGATTGGAAGAGGAGGAGAAATTCCTGGTGACTGGGAGAAAAGAAGACCCCAACTTGGCACACCTGTAAGAATCAAGAACAAGTTGTGGGTTGTGAAGGGCTTTAAAGAGAGGGAGATGATAGAGATAGAGTCTCCACATTCTAGAATGACCAAAACAGTTCACAGGAAACAGCTGAGGAGTTGGTGGGTTGACAACATCAACTATAAAGCAGGAACTTGAGCTTACTAGGTCAAGCTAATGACGTTAAAAGAGCGCTTGCTGGGAGGCAACCCAGTGATTTTAGAACTTTTAAATTTTACTTGGGTTTGTAATCTTTAAATCTGTTGAACATTATATTGCTGAACATAGCATCTACTGAAGGATGCTAGTTGGATATAGCATCTACTGAAGGATGCTAAGTGGTAACACCTACTGATGGGTGTTGGTAAGTTTGAAGCACCTACTGATGGGTGTTGGTGAGATTTTAAACACCTACTGATGGGTGTTGGTGGATTTTGGGTCAGGCTCGTGACGTTAAACAAGCGCTACCTGGGAGGCAACCCAGTTGATTGATTGTTTTTGCTTGTTTTACTTTAGTTAGGGTTTGCATAAGTATTTTAAACATTGAATTGCGGGGCACCAGTGAGGGGCATGTCTGATGGAATCGTACTTGACGTAGTCCTCCTTTTGTATTTTTACTTTTTATAGTTTAGCTCTTAAGGAGCATGGGTTACTATAAATACCCAGCTCCTCTATTGTATTGGGACTTTTGAGATTAATGAGAATTAAGTTTTCTGAAATAGAAATAATTCTCTCTTGAAAGTCAAATGCTAGAGAGTCCAAAGACTCCCTCTAGCCACCTTCCTTGCACATACCTCCATTTCTCATTTTCCATTAGCTTTTCACTGTGCTTCCATTAATTGTTTTCCTCTAGGGCGCTCTCCTTCGTTATTTTCCTTCGTATGCGTGGCGACACTTCATCAGCCACGTCTTTCTCTCAAATCCGCATCATCAGCATCCACAACTTCATTCTCTCGAGGCTTCATTTCGCTCTAGCCTCTTCTAGCTTCTCCATACTCCAAATCAGGTTATCTTCTTCACAGATCTCTAGATCTCTGCTTCCTCTCTATATTTCGAGTAAAACACCTCTTCCTTAGGTTTCCTTCGATTTCACCGATTGAAACAATATTTTCCACAATTTCCACCGTTCAATCTTCAACTTCAACCGATTAATCGGTTCCATTTCACTTTTCCACCGCTTAATCGGTCCGATTCGCATTTTCCTCCGGTCTCTAGGTTTTCCACCGATTAAACCCTAGATCTTAGGGTTCTTTATGTCCGCCCTCAGTTTTTCCCCTTCAATCTCGCGTTTCCTCTCCATTTCGCTGCGTCGTCTCTCTTCGAGGAAGGCTCGAGGAGTTCGAATTGTGCTCGCACAGCTTCTATCGTCATCTCCTTGGGCGTTCGTCCATCAATGTCTAGGAGGCACGTAGGTTAAGAAAAGAAGGAGAAGAGCACTTCACGAAAGTGCCACGGAGCGGCAATTTACCGCTGAGCGGTACTCTCGCAAAATGGGCTTTAGTTCGCCTTAGCGGGACCTGAGCCCATTAGGGTATTTTTATACCCTAAGCTGCGCATATGCTCATACTTTCAGGCTATTCTCTGCACAAACACTCCCACATACCTTCTCCAAGGTTTTCCACATCTTTTCCCTCATCCCTCTTTAGAAAATCTCCCTTCCATTCACTTGCTCACTAGTTTTCCATTTAAGTTTGGGGTTGGGAGAGAGCATCATTGAAGGGGCTGATTTCTTCATTGTGGTTTACTAATGCTTAAGAATGTATCTTTTGGTTTTGTGAATTATGTTTGATGCAGGGATGGCCTCCTCATCGGGCAAAAAGAATCAAGACTATAAGATCCAAGAAGAAGGAAGATACAGAGGACAACTCAGACTGATGAGGAGCTGAGATAGCATTTACTGATGAATGCTATCATATGCTTATGCTTTTGTTGGTTTAAAGTTTTCTGAACTTATTTGTTTTTGTTTTTAGATTAGGGTTTGATGTACTCTATTGGACACCTGGTTTGTGTGATGGTTTGCTATTAACTGTGATTGTGTGATAAGTAATGCTTGATGATGCTTATTGAGTGATTGATGTTGAGATAGATGTGCACATAAAATGCTTATACAGGTGATTCACAAGCTTTGTGAACAAATGCATGATATCATGATTGTGATTGTGAAATTAAGCAGGATGTGTATGTCAAATGTGAATGAGCTTATATGTGAGGTTTTGAGCTCCATAGTTGTTATTGTTGAAGGCTATTACTTTGGAAACATGAATGATTTTGCCCAGGTTTTCTATGATTGAATCAATTGCTTGTTTTGCATCATGTGATCAAGGCCGTTTGTTGGAACCCTTTTTATTGGCCAAATTCATAAAGTTAGCCCACTAAAAGAGAACACTTTGTGTTCTATCCTTTGAACCCTTAGCCTTGAACATACATTGAAAACCCTTGATTGAAAATCTTTACCTTGAGTTAAGTAGAAGATCTTGTGTGGTATTGTTAAATGTTCAAGTTTGGGATTGTTAGGAAAACATGAAAAAGGAAAAGCATTGAGCTAAGAGCTAAAAAGTAAGAATATGCAAAGAAAAAGAAAAAGAAAAAGAGAAAGAAAAGAAAAGAAAAGAAGAAGCAAAGCTCAATGCAAATGCAAAGGCAAGTTGGGAATGAATAAGAATAATTGTGTTGTTATGATTCTCTTAACTCAAGGATTTTGTGATCCAGAAAAACCAATTTTCTTGTTAGCCCAGCCACGTTATAAGCCATTGAAAAGTCCTTGTGATGATGCATGCTTGTGAATGTTTTTGATTGTGGTTAAATGAAAGGCAAAGTTGATTCATGTGACATTGTGATAGTGGAGTAAATGAGTGATTACCTCTTATACACTTGTGTTTGAGTGAAACACTTTACCTAGTGAGGAAATATTCCATGAGCACATGAACATCCATGCTTAATTGATTGATCATTCATGAAAAATAGCATTTGTGGGATATTAAGTGACTTGGTGAACACCAAAGCATGTGCACGTCTTGATTGAAATCTTGTTCATAAGCTTGATTGAAGTTTTTACTTATCTTGAAAAGAAGATTTTTGAATGAGTGAACCATTATATGAATTGGTAGAAGATTGAATTACATCTTGTTTGCTTGAGGACAAGCAAAGTTCTAAGTTTGGGGTTGTGATAACAGTTGAAAAACTGTTATTTTTATGCTTAAAATTGATACCAAAAGCAACCTTTAAGACTTAGAAACTAGCTTGAACTCATATTTTTGCTTTCGTTTTGTGAATAAGAGAGTTGAAAGTGAATTTAATGGTTTTGTGCAAGATTCCCTTTATTTTGTAGGCTAATTGAATGATTTGAAAGAAGAATTGAAGTACCGAATGATTGGAGTGCTGAAAAGTCAACCAGAAACCAGAAAAGTCAACCAGTCAACCAGAAAAGTCAACGAGTCAACCAGTCAACCAGAATACGAAAAACGTCAACCAGACGAGTTTTGGGCCAGTTTTATGCGAGTTTATGATCTGTTTGGGCCTGAACCCGTTTTCTATTATTTTTATGTCCTATTTAAAGACCTAGATGTCTTAGGGTTGGTATCTTTGGCAGAAACGAAGCAAACACTCTCTTCCACCCCTTTGAAGGAGGATATTGGATGCTCAGGCTACCTCTTCACCTTTCTAGGGTTTTATCCTTCATTCTTTCATTATTGTTCATCTAGGTTCACCATGAATATGGTGAACTAAACCTTGTATGTTTGTTGGGGAATCAATGTAATCTTTTGAAGCTCTCATATATGGAATTTGTGCTTGCATCTTAATCTAAGATTTATGCTTTCCTTCATCATTAGTTAGGGTTTTTCCTCTTTGCTTAATGCTTGCTTTGTTTAACTCATTCAATGCATGATTATTGATTTTGTCGATACGGGAACGTACGGGGAAGTCTAGATCCGGGAAATCTCTCCCAATATTATATTGGTTGTCGTTAAGCTCTTGTGCTAAGAGAACTAATTATTAGGAATGCTAGGAATCGTATGAACTCGTAATTAGGGATAGGCCTTCTTGACAAGGTAATTTAGAGAGTGGCATTAACAATGATGATTTGAATGTTGAATTCCTAAAATATATGAGAGTGGATAAGATGAAATTGACCCCCAACAACATATTCATCCATATATTTCATTGAAAGTGCTTGTCTTTTGCTTTTGCCATTGATCAAAACTCATGCATACATGTTTATTTTCTGTTTTGAATATTAAACTCCAATTATTTCGTTCTTAAGTCTTAGCTAATCAACAAACCACACAACTAAACTAGGCCGTGAGTCCTTTGGGAGAACGATACTTGGTCTTACCAAGTTTATTACTTGAACGATTCGAT
Source organism: Vigna umbellata (assembly GCF_029865625.1). Classification (NCBI taxonomy): domain Eukaryota; kingdom Viridiplantae; phylum Streptophyta; class Magnoliopsida; order Fabales; family Fabaceae; genus Vigna; species Vigna umbellata. Next base: position 15,495,343 of record NC_142173.1, on the reverse strand, counting down.
CATACTTGCCGATTGTAAAACAAGTTTGTGACATCATATTTTGGTGATCATAAATTTGTCCATCATTCCTCTTTGCTCAAAGCAAGCATTGTTTAACTCATTCGATGTCATGATTATTGATTTTGTCGATATGGGAATTTACGGGGAAATCTAGATCTGGGGAGATTCTCCCAATAGCATATTGCCTAGGCATAGGAATATGAAGGTTAGTTGCCTTTAAGCTTTTGTTCTTCAAAATTAATTATTAGGGATGCTAGGAATTGTATGAACTTGTAATTAAGGATAGGCTTTCTTGCAAGGTAATTTAGAGAGTGGCATTAACTTTGATGAAAAGAATGATGAATTCCTAAAAGTATATAAGAGTGGATAAGATGAAATTGATTACCCCAACAACATACTCATCCATCTAATTCATTCAAATTGTTTGTGTTCTTATTTTCCATTGATCAAAACTCATGTATACATGTTTACTTATTGTCTTTTGCTTTTGAAACGTCAAGAATTTATTCACAAGTCTTAAATAATCAACAAATCATATAACTAACTAGGCCGTGAGTTCTTTGGGAGAACGATACTTGGTCTTACCGAGTGATAACGGTTGAAAAACCGTTATTTTTATGCTTAAAATTGATACCAAAAGCAACCCTTAAGACTTAGAAACTAGCTTGAACTCATATTTTTGCTTTAGTTTTGTGAATAAGAGAGTTGAAAGTAAATTTAATGATTTTGTGCAAGATTACCTTGATTTTGTAGGCTAATTGAATGATTTGAAAGAAGAATTGAAGTACCGAATGATTGGAGTGCTGAAAAGTCAACTAGAAACCAGAAAAGTCAACCAGTCAACCAGAATGCTGAAAAGTCAACTAGAATGCAGAAAAAGTGTGACCGAGTGGCGCGGAGCGGTAGTTTTCAGGTGCTGAAATCACCGCTAAGGGGGGCAAAATAGCAGCTGGGGGCAAAATGGATCATGCGCTAGTACCTCTCAAGGGTAAAATATCGCTGAGCACCATTCTAAATGGGTTTGGACTGGTTTTCTATTAGTTTTATGGGCTTTGGCCTAATTTTCTGTATTTTTTAGAATAGTATATAAGCTTTAGGACGTCCTAGGGTTTGGATTTTTGGCTGGGAGGAAGCAGAAACACACTTTTCACCCCTTTGGGGTAGATTGGGACATGGTGAAGGCTCTCCTCTTCTCTTTCTAGGGTTCTATCTGTCATTCTTTCATTATTGTTCATTTAGTTTCACCATGAATATAGTGAACTAAACTTTGTATTGTTGTTGGGGAATCAATTTAATCTTTTGAAGCTCTCATATATGGAATTTTGTGTTTAAGCATCATATTTATGATACGTGCGTTCTTTCATCATTAGTTAGGGTTTTTCTTCTTTGCTCAAAGCATGCATTGTTTAACTCATTCAATGTCATGATTATTGATTTTGTTGATATGGGAACATACGGGGAAATCTAGATCCGTGGAAATTCTCCCAATAGCATATTGCCTAGACATAGGGATATGAAGGTTGGTTGCCGTTAAGTTTTTGTGCTTCACAATTAATTATTAGGGATGCTAGGAATTTTATGAACTTGTAATTAAGGTTAGGTTTTCTTGCAAGGTAATTTAGAGAGTGGCATTAACATTGATGAAAAGAATTATGAATTCCTAAAGTATATGAGAGTGGATAAGATGAAATTGATTACCCCAACAACATACTCATCCATCTAATTCATTCAAAGTGTTTGTGTTCCACTTTTCCATTGATCAAAACTCATGCATACATGTTTACTTATTGTCTTTTGCATTTGAAACCTCAAGAATTTGTTCACAAGTCTTAAATAATCAAGAAATCATATAACTAACTAGGCCGTGAGTCCTTTGGGAGAACGATACTTGGTCTTACCGAGTTTATTACTTGATACGATTCGGTCACACTTGCCGAGGGTTAAACAAGTTGTTGGTGTCGTTTTTCGGTGTTCATAAATTTGTCATCAGTGCATTTCGAATGATGGCGAGTTGAAGAGGATAATTCTTGAGGAAGGACATCAAAGTCGTCTTAGTATACATCGTGGCATGACAAAGATGTATCAAGATCTCAGGAAGTCCTTTTGGTGGTCAGGTATGAAGAGTGATGTCGCTCGGTTTGTGGCATCTTGTCTAACTTGTCAACGAGGAAAGGCAGAGCATCAAAGACCAGGCGGTCTACTTCAGCAACTAGAGATTCCTGAGTGGAAGTGGGATAGCATTTCTATGGATTTATGACCCACTTACCCCGCACGGTCAAGAATCACGACTCCATTTAGGTTATAGTGGATCGGTTGACTAAGAGTGCACACTTCTTAGTTGTCAACCTGAAGATGTGTATGGAAAATCTGGCTAAACTCTACATCAACGAGATCGTTCGTTTGCATGGAATGCCATCCAGAATTATCCCTGACCGAGACACAAGGTTTACTTCTCGGTTTTGGCAGTCCCTACAAAGTGAATTAGGTAGCAAACTGCAAATGAGCTCAACGTATCACCCTCAAACGGACGGTCAATCTGAGAGGACCATCCAGACGTTGGAAGACTTGCTTAGGACGTGCGTTTCAGATCACTTGGGAGTCTGGGATGAAGTCCTATCGTTGGTTGAATTCACCTACAACAACAGTTTCCAGTCTAGCATTAGAATGGATCCTTTTGAAGCTCTTTATGGGAGGAAATACAAAACTCCTCTCTGTTGGTTCAAGGAAGGAGAAAAGGCGTTGACTGGACCTGAACTTATTCAGTAGACGACCGAGAAGGTAAAGGTGATTCAAGAAAGATGGAAAGTGTCTCAGAGCAGGCAGAAGTCTTATGCCGACAAGAGAAGAAGGCCTTTGGAGTTTGCTGTAGGAGATCACGTCTTTCTTAGACTGAATCCAACTACTGAAGTAGGCAGAGTCGTTCATCCAAAGAAGTTGTCTCCCAAATTCATTGGTCCGTATTAGATTTTAAGACGCATCGGACAAGTGGCGTACGAGATAGCTTTGCCTCCTTGACTGTCCAACCTTCACCCAGTTTTCAATGTATCCCAACTCCGGAAGTATATCGCGAATTCTTCTCATGTACTAGAGTTATAAGACGTTCGTATTTGATGAGAGGGTCGCACCTCCCAACAAAAGTTGTGCATAAAAGAATGCAGTATAGTACTAGGAAGTGACTCCTAGGTCGTCTCTCAAGGACCAAATGTGGTTCAGTTTCACGTCAACACGTAAAGGGGGGGGGGTTTGTGAAAGTTTGTCTGCGGATGAAATTAAAAAGCGTCGAATTAAAATTTCAAAACAGTAAAACGAAATTTAAAACCGTAAAACAAAATTGGTACAGTGAAAACGAAATTACAGCAACACGAAACAATAAAAACAAATCTGGAACAGAAAATAGAAAATTCAGAAAAACGAAAATACAAAAAACAGTAAAAACAGAAAACAGCAAAATTCAAATATGGAAACAGAATTAAAATGACAGCAGCAAAATACAACTAACAAAAATACAAAAATTCATTTCAACATATGATATAAAATATTTTAAAGCAAAAGAAATGAAAGACAGTAAAAACTTCTCTACTATGAAATGTGACAAATTCATCTACTAAAAGAAATTAAAAATTGCTAATGCTTAAAGAGGGAAACCACTCCTTGGCCGTGACAATTCTTGAGTTCAAGAAAATTAAACAAAATGCTTCTACTTGGATCCTCTTGGCCGTGACATCATTGGCAAGCAAAGAAAAAAAAATGTCAAAACCTCTTCCTTCCAGACGTGAATTCCCATCTTCTACACACATGCTCCACTCACTTTCCAAAAGCAATCTAAAGCAATTAAGTTGATGTCTATCACCGTGCAGCACTCCAATAATGCTTTACTTTCTAAAAGAAATAGTGAAATGAAAGATTCCATCTAGACCATAACATTATGCACGGCTTTCAACTAAATTAAATGCACTTTTCATTCAATGCAAAATTAAACAACCATTCATCACCGAACAACACAAAAAAAAGAAAAATAAATACTTGGACAGTAGAATAAAAATAAAATGAGTCAATTTGCTTCAACCTCTAACAGCAAAATAAAGTGAATCCAAAAGATGGGGGAAGGGGGCGTGTGCTCTTTCTTTCAGGCCATGACAGTGTGCTTCCTTCTCTCCCTCCAAACTCTCCGAGAAACATTCAAAAGCAAAGCCAGAAAACCAAAAATCTGAGAAGGTGGCGGCTGCTGTCCTGATTCAGGCCGAGACACCCTCCAAACAAAACTCCATGGTCTTCATTCCAGCACCATTTTTTTTCTTCAGCCGTAGCCTTCCATTCTCTCAACGTGTTGCTGCCAAAAAAAATGAAGATCCCCCTAGGTAGCAGCTGCTCCCTCCTTTAAGGCAGTGTCCTTTCCGTGGTGGCTACCGCTCCTCTGAAAACCTGCACCCCTGGACCTGTCAAGCTGCTGGATGCCACCTCTTTTTTTACTGGACGTGCAACACCTCTTCATGCCCTGTTGGATGCCTTGTTTCACGTGGTTGAATGTGCTGGAAGCCAAACCCGTGTGCTACTGTTGCTGGACTCCAAAGTTGCTTTGTGCACCGCCTTTCTCAAGCTGCTGGTTGTCACAGCTCCCCTCAGGGTCGTGGAGTAGCCTTCATCTAAGCTGGACGTGTGAAGCTTTCCAAGATGCTACTGGACCATGCCTTAACCGTGCAACCTCTTTTTGCACCCGCATGCTGTTGTTGGACGCTGGACCTGCAACCAAGCTGCTGGATCTGGATTGAAAGGCTTGCTGGACGGGAGCTGCTTGGGTGCTGGACCGTGAAGGCTTTCTTCACGCACCACCTAAGAAAGCTGCTCTGCTGGACGTGTAAAGGTGCGGAATGTGCTGGACCGAAAACTGTGTGGGCCGTGTGCTTCCTTGCTTGTCACACCCTTCCTTTAGTGAAGCACCTCCTCAACGTGGCTGCTCCTGCTGGTGCAGTTTGCTTCACTTATTTGGACACATTCTGTATTTTGCCAAGGCATTAGCTCTGAACCAAAACCGTTAAGTGGAACGTGGTCCCTCCATCATTTCACTTCTTCAGCACTTTGCATTTTGGAGCTTGCCAACGTGACTTGTCCATGGGCCATGTGCTTTTTTTTTTGTTTATCAATTGAATAATAAAAAGCTGATGTGAAATGAAAAACATGGGGAATAAAATCTGCACATCTCTTCTCCACGTGGGTCGTGTGTCTCAATGTGGTGACCCCTCTTTTCCAATCAGCATTCACGGCTCATTCTTCCAAAACCAAAGAAAAAAAATTCTCCAATCTTCCATGCTATATAAAACAAAACCGTATGGCCCCTCCACTTTCTGTGCCTTTTGCACATGGGCTGCACCTCCTAATCTCTCTTTAGCTTAAAATAAAATTTTTAGCTTAAAATAAAATGGATGTGGCATTTCTCTAAATCCCAAAATATTGTCCAAAAATTTCCCTACAATCAATAATGCAAATAATTAGCTCAAATAATTCAAATTAATTAAAATAAGAATTTTTGGTCAAATTAAGCACAATTAGCAAAACAGAAAAATATCAGACTTTTAAGCACAATTCCCTGATTAAATCTAGCACAATAAGCTAAGTGAAATTGAGAAAATATTGACTCATCAAAATAGACCACACTTAGTCTTTTGCACTCCTGGGCAAAATCAAGACGCAAATCAGGGAATAGTTCAAAGGACTTTTAAGAAGGTGACACAACGTCGACACACAGAAAATAAAGACTCACAAGGAAACAAACAGAATTACACATTCCTCAAGAAATCTGGACAAAGAAAAGAGGTAGACAATATCCAGCTCAGAATCAGAGAAAGCAGATACTCATGAAATTATCCAAGCAATTCAAATCATGACAAAATGATCAATCAGCTCACGAGGTGAATCAAAAGTAACAAAACCTCACAGATGCACTATCAGTGTTTCTCTCAAGTGTTTAAGGTAAATCAATGGCACTCAATGCACTCAAGAAAGCAAACACAAATAGACTTGGCAAGCCTCTAATATCAAAACTCAAGCACATACGCATGTTCAAATCAAAAGGTCTTTTCATGGTTGTAATGGGGCCAAGGACAAGGGAGGATATATCTGGATAAGAAGCTACAAACCATAAGGAACAAAGGAGCAATGGGGAACAAGTGTAAACACATTCAAACACACCCACAACCTCTACTTCCATCCTCTTCTTGATTCCATTATTCACAATTATTCACAATCATTTTTTTACTGTTTTTCTGCTCTCTGTTTTTTTCATCCTGTCTCTTTTCTTTACTCTATTCAGCACACAATTTCAAGAGACAAGATACACCACATAATTACAAAAACACGATAAGAAGAGGACTCACTAGCCAATTCCTCAAAAACCCCCAGGAGACCACACTTGTTCCCAAAACACTTCCAAAGCTCCAAAATTCCCTAAGGTTAAGGTAATCATGGTTTTTCACTTAGGGCTAGTGTATGAGCTTCAAAACAAAGAAATGAGGAAAGTATAGGCTCAACAAGGGTTTTCAAAGAATCAGAACAAGGTAAGCTTATTTGGCTAGAGAGGCTCAAAAACAAAACTGCCTTTATCACTTCCAAACATGCATATCAATCAAGAATTATCAACAAGAGTCAAGCCAAGGCATATGCGCAAGCAATCAAGAGACATATCACACACAAGAAAGAACATAAAGTGGCTCAAATCTCACACAGGGTAATTGTCACAATCAATTCAACCTCTCAAACATCATAATCATCTTCCCAAGCAAAGAAAAGCAAGGGATTTCAAACCAATAAGTATCAATCAAGTGAAGTGAAAGACGAGTCTACAACTTTAACACAGTCCAGAAATGAAGAGAATCATGCAAAATTGTATACAAGATAAAACAAAACTACCTAGAGAAGAAAAAAATTTAACACGAAAAACAAAAACTAACAAAGAAAAATAAAAATCTCCCCTAATAGACCACACTTAAACTACACAGTGTCCTCAATGTGTCACAAACAATAAGATCAGAAATCAGAACAGTGAACAAATCATGGACAAGTGCAATAAAAGTACGGAAAGGGGGAGAAGAGAGAAAGAAAACTCCCCTGGTCATGGTGGCAGTTGCCAATTTTGGACTTTCAGGGAGATGTCTTCCACCACAGTATCCAGCAAGAAGGTTTTGAGGACGAACTGCTTCATCCTCCAGATTTGATCTAGCAGGGAGATATCATCCACAGCTGGATCTAAGAAGCAAGGATTGTTGATGAGCGGGTTCAGCTAGTGCCTATTGCTGTTGAAACTAGTGTGTATGTAAGCACCTTTTCCTTCCACTGTGGGTGCATGTTGGTTAAATATATGTGTACCTCCTGTAACATGGTTAGTGCAATGTGGTTCCAAAGAAATAACATGCAGGGGTATAACACCCAATCTCAGTGTAACAGGCTGAACCTCAGATACATCCTCAGAACATGAATCAATTTCAGATGTAGAAACGATATCAATAACAGGCTCAGATTCATGTTCAGTGCATGGAGAATAAATATTCAGATGTGGTAGCAAAAAGTGGTTCTCATCATGCACAGAGGGAGAATTAAAAACATGCTCATCAACAGTATAATTATCAACATACCCCTCAACAGCATAATCATCAACAGAATAATCAAATTGAGGTATGCTTACCTCCACTTCTCTAAAGCTTGGAAAAGTGGTGAAAGATGAAAATGGTCTACCTGGCTCACAAATGTTGCTCATATATGCCTGGTCCTCAAAATCTTTCTCGGTCTCCTCAGGTGCAAGAGTGGGACCATCTGAAGGTGGGAAAGTATGTGGCGCAGTAGTAAGCTCATGACTCTTCTCCCCATCTTCTATGTTGATGCCACTATCATCATCATCTGGAATCTGAACAATCTGAAATGGTAACTCTGAATCTTGAGACTGTTCCTCAGTGAGTTGAGTGGCCATCTGCCCTATCTGATCAGTCATACTCTGAATGGCAGCTCCTATTTCTTGCTGGAACTGCATGTTCTCTTGCTGAAACTGAAGGTTCTGCATGGTCATCTGCTCCAACAACTCCTGCAATGTAGGCTCAGAAGTAGAAGGCTGAGGAGCTATTTGGGCAGCAGCATCATATTGCTGACTCTGATATTGCTGGACTGGTGGAGGCATGAAAGTACTCTGGAATGGTGGTTCTTGATATTGATGCTGTGGAGCATTATACCATCCCAAAGTAGGGTCATTCCATCCAAGACCGTTGCTGTAAGCATATTGCACAAGGGAAAATTTGCTCAGAAACTGATGCTCAAGATATCCCCAATCGGTAACGGATCTCAGAGGAAGAAAGTCTTTCCAATCCTTAGCTGCTCCTTGTAATGAATGCGGAAATGCGCTCAAGAAAATGTAATCAAGAGGGACATCTGGAGGCTTCATTGAAGAGCACATGATGTGGAGCTCCTCCAAATGTCTGTGTGGGCATTCTCCTGCAAAACCATGAAACTTAGGCAGCAAATGTATCAGTCCAGGGGTGAGATCGCAATGAAGATCATCCTCCTTAAGTGAAACCGGCTCACAAAGAGCACTCTCAGAAATTAGAGGATGAGTCGTATTGTTCTCAACATAGAAATCAGCAGAATATGAATTACAATCAGAGTAACATGCAGAAGGAGAATCATAATCAGAGGCACTAGCAAAACAAGCAGTGTTCACGAAATCAAAATAGGTAGACATGGAAAAAGAAGAATACTAAAAATCACGAAACAAATAAAACACAACACATTTATACATGCAACACGCACACACAAAACAGAACATCACATCACATCACATCACAACACAAGACAAAACACAACACACACAAACACAACAAAAACCTAAGACCGAACCGTTGGTCCCCGGCAACGGCGCCATTTTGATGAGAGGGTCGCACCTCCCAACAAAAGTTGTGCATAAAAGAATGCAGTATAGTACTAGGAAGTGACTCCTAGGTCGTCTCTCAAGGACCAAATGTGGTTCAGTTTCACGTCAACACGTAAAGGGGGGGTTTGTGAAAGTTTGTCTGCGGATGAAATTAAAAAGCGTCGAATTAAAATTTCAAAACAGTAAAACGAAATTTAAAACCGTAAAACAAAATTGGTACAGTGAAAACGAAATTACAGCAACACGAAACAATAAAAACAAATCTGGAACAGAAAATAGAAAATTCAGAAAAACGAAAATACAAAAAACAGTAAAAACAGAAAACAGCAAAATTCAAATATGGAAACAGAATTAAAATGACAGCAGCAAAATACAACTAACAAAAATACAAAAATTCATTTCAACATATGATATAAAATATTTTAAAGAAAAAGAAATGAAAGACAGTAAAAACTTCTCTACTATGAAATGTGACAAATTCATCTACTAAAAGAAATTAAAAATTGCTAATGCTTAAATAGGGAAACCACTCCTTGGCCGTGACAATTCTTGAGTTCAAGAAAATTAAACAAAATGCTTCTACTTGGATCCTCTTGGCCGTGACATCATTGGCAAGCAAAGAAAAAAAAAATGTCAAAACCTCTTCCTTCCAGACGTGAATTCCCATCTTCTACACATATGCTCCACTCACTTTCCAAAAGCAATCTAAAGCAATTAAGTTGATGTCTATCACCGTGCAGCACTCCAATAATGCTTTACTTTCTAAAAGAAATAGTGAAATGAAAGATTCCATCTAGACCATAACATTATGCACGGCTTTCAACTAAATTAAATGCACTTTTCATTCAATGCAAAATTAAACAACCATTCATCACCGAACAACACAAAAAAAAGAAAAATAAACACTTGGACAGTAGAATAAAAATAAAATGAGTCAATTTGCTTCAACCTCTAACAGCAAAATAAAGTGAATCCAAAAGATGGGGGAAGGGGGCGTGTGCTCTTTCTTTCAGGCCATGACAGTGTGCTTCCTTCTCTCCCTCCAAACTCTCCGAGAAACATTCAAAAGCAAAGCCAGAAAACCAAAAATCTGAGAAGGTGGCGGCTGCTGTCCTGATTCAGGCCGAGACACCCTCCAAAAAAAACTCCATGCTCTTCATTCCAGCACCATTTTTTTTCTTCAGTCGTAGCCTTCCATTCTCTCAACGTGTTGCTGCCAAAAAAAATGAAGATCCCCCTAGGTAGCGGCTGCTCCCTCCTTTAAGGCAGTGTCCTTTCCGTGGTGGCTACCGCTCCTCTGAAAACCTGCACCCCTGGACCTGTCAAGCTGCTGGATGCCACCTCTTTTTTTACTGGACGTGCAACACCTCTTCATGCCCTGTTGGATGCCTTGTTTCACGTGGTTGAATGTGCTGGAAGCCAAACCCGTGTGCTATTGTTGCTGGACTCCAAAGTTGCTTTGTGCACCGCCTTTCTCAAGCTGCTGGTTGTCACAGCTCCCCTCAGGGCCGTGGAGTAGCTTTCATCCAAGCTGGACGTGTGAAGCTTTCCAAGATGCTACTGGACCATGCCTTAACCGTGCAACCTCTTTTTGCACCCGCATGCTGTTGTTGGACGCTGGACCTGCAACCAAGCTGCTGGATCTGGATTGAAAGGCTTGCTGGACCGTGAAGGCTTTCTTCACGCACCACCTAAGAAAGCTGCTCTGCTGGACGTGTAAAGGTGCGGAATGTGCTGGACCGAAAACTGTGTGGGCCGTGTGCTTCCTTGCTTGTCACACCCTTGCTTTAGTGAAGCACCTCCTCAACGTGGCTGCTCCTGTTGGTGCAGTTTGCTTCACTTATTTGGACACATTCTGTATTTTGCCAAGGCATTAGCTCTGAACCAAAACCGTTAAGTGGAACGTGGTCCCTCCATCATTTCACTTCTTCAGCACTTTGCATTTTGGAGCTTGCCAACGTGACTTGTCCATGGGCCATGTGCTTTTGTTTTTTTTGTTTATCAATTGAATAATAAAAAGCTGATGTGAAATGAAAAACATGGGGAATAAAATCTGCACATCTCTTCTCCACGTGGGTCGTGTGTCTCAATGTGGTGACCCCTCTTTTCCATTCAGCATTCACGGCTCATTCTTCCAAAACCAAAGAAAAAAAATTCTCCAATCTTCCATGCTATATAAAACAAAACCGTATGGCCCCTCCACTTTCTGTGCCTTTTGCACATGTGCTGCACCTCCTAATCTCTCTTTAGCTTAAAATAAAATTTTTAGCTTAAAATAAAATGGATGTGGCATTTCTCTAAATCCCAAAATATTGTCCAAAAATTTCCCTACAATCAATAATGCAAATAATTAGCTCAAATAATTCAAATTAATTAAAATAAGAATTTTTGGTCAAATTAAGCACAATTAGCAAAAACGGAAAAATATCAGACTTTTAAGCACAATTCCCTGATTAAATCTAGCACAATAAGCTAAGTGAAATTGAGAAAATATTGACTCATCAGTATTCATGAAGACCGTTCGGTGGAGATGTAACCAGTTAGCATTGCTGAGAGCCGAACTAAGTACTTCAAAGGAAAAGCCATCAGATTAGTTAAAGTTGTCTGGGACGAGAATACAGGCGACTCTACATGGGAAGTGGAAGATGCGATGAGAGACTTGTATCCTCATCTATTTTCTGGTAAGTCTTAATTTTCGAGGACGAAAATTTTTGTAGTTAGGGAGAATGTCAGAACCATTAAAACCCACCCAAAACTCAACTGACTGGAAGACATGTGTTGAGGAAGGGAAGCTGGAAATCAGATAGTGGAAGGCAGGTGTGAGCAGCTGAGTGGTCGTTCGACTTTGACGGGGGAAGTAAAACTCAAAGTTTTCAAACTTCACGCCACTTTCTACATGCACCCTTCTTCCCCAGATTTCTGAAACTTCCATTCTCTCCTCCTTCTCTCTACAAATCTCATTCTTCTCTCTACAAATTCTTACCTTTTCTTTCATCCGATCATCATTCAGGCAGTTCCTGAGTCTTCTTGGTGTCAAGGAGTTCACTTTGCACCAATCAAGTTGTGGTTTTAAGCAGGTGAGTTCCTTCTCTTCTTAGAATGTTCGTTTTCTGACACATTTTTGGCCTTTTGTTTCGTTTAGTTTCATAAAGCGTGACTCGTAGGATTCTAAGATTTCTTGCGGTGAGCTATTCTATACAAGCTGTGAGCGTTCGGTCACGTTAGAGGTAAGGGAAGCTTATATAATTTGATTTTATTTCTCGTTTTTGAATGCAGGCATGCTTGTTTGATTGTTGGATGAAATATGAAGTATGAGTGTTACTACGTTTTGGTTGTATGAATGTATGAAGATAAATGCTGAGGAATGTATTAATAAGAGTATGAATTCTAAGTCAGTATTACTATGTGGAAATTGATGTTTGTCACTGAAGGTCATTGACCGTTCGGACTTGGCATGGAGAAATATTGGACCAGCCTACCACGTCAAGAGGAATGGATTATGTGGAAGAATGAATGAGTGATCATTTAGAGGACATGATACGTAATGTCGGTGAAGATAATTTTGGAAGAGCTAATTTGTATGATTCTCTTATAAATGATTCAGAGCAACTGTTGTTCCCCGGATGCTCGAACATTACACGTCTATCTGCAACTTTAAAGTTGTTCAGTTTAAAAGCAAGGAATTGATGGACCAATAAAAGTTTCACCGAGTTGTTGGAGTTGTTGAAGGAGATGCTTCCAGAAAATAATACTCTACTTATTCGTAATTCCGAGGCAAATTTTTTTTTATGTCCAATGGGTCTTGAATATCAAAAGATACATGCTTGTACTAATGATTGTGTTTTGTACACAAAGGAGTTTGCTTCGCTAAAGTATTGTCCAACATGTGGTTTATCCCGTTTTAAAAGAAATCTGACAGAAACACTGTTGATGAAGGTAATGATGGTGCACCTGCTAAGGTGATGTGATATTTGCCTATAATACATAGGTTCAAACATATGTTCTCTATTAAATGGCACTTTGATGAAAGAAAGTACGATAAATCTTCTTCGACACCCTGCTGATTCACCACAATGGAAAAAGATTGATGAAAAATTTCCAGAATTTGGTGCAGATCCAAGAAACTTAAGACTTGCACTTGCAACTGATGGTATGAATCCTTATGGAAACTTAAGTAGCAAACACAGTTCATGGCCAGTTATGTTGATGATTTACAATCTTTCTCCTTTGTTGTGCATGAAGAGAAAATATGTGATGTTGTCCATGATGATATCGGGTCCTAGACAACCTGGAAATGACATTGATGTTTACTTAAAACCTTTAATTGATGATTTGAAATTGTTGTGGGAAGAAGGGGTCGACGTGTTTGATTCACATGTTGAGGAACAGTTCCATATGTGTGCAATGTTGTTTTGCACTATAAATGATTTTCCAGCATATGGAAACTTGAGCGGTTATAGTGTTAAAGGTCATTTTGCATGTCCCATATCTGAAGAAAACACTAGTTACCTTCAATTGAAGCATGGACAGAAGACAATATATACAAGACATCGAAAATTCCTTCCTCGTAATCGCCCTTATCGTAGATTGAAAATAGCATTTAATTGAAGTGCTGAGGATAAGGTTGTGTGCAGACCTCGGAATGCTGAAGAGGTGTACAACAAAGTCAAAAACATTTACATTGTGTTTGGAAAACATCATAAAAGTGCCTTTGCAAAAAACATTTGGAAGAAACGATCAATATTTTTTAAGCTTCCATATTGGTGTCAACTTGATGTTAGACATTGTATTGATGTGATGCACGTTGAAAAAAATGTTTGTAACAGTGTCATCCGAACTTTATTAAACGTCAAAGGGAAGAGCAAAGACGGAATAAAAGAACGACAAGATTTGGCTGACATGGGAATCCGATCTAAGTTACATCCACATATAATAGGAAGACGCACCTATCTGCCCCCAGCCTGTCACACACTTTCTAAAAAAGAAAAACAAAGTTTTTGTAACTGTTGAAGAAGTGTGAAGGTTCCACAAGGTTATTCTTCAAATATTAGTAACCTTGTTTCTATGCTAGAGTTAAAGTTAGTTGGTTTAAAGTCTCACGATTGTCATGTATGGATGCATTAATTGTTACCTGTTGTTATTCGAGGCATATTACCTCCTTCTGTTAGGGGTATTCTGACACGTCTGAGTTTGTTCTTTAATGCCATTTGTAAGAAAGTTGTTGACCCTCGAGGTTTAGATGATTTGGAAAATGAAGGAATAAGATTACTATGTCAATTAGAGATGTATTTTCCACCTTCTTTTTTTGATATCATGGTACATTTGATTGTTCATCTAGTAAGAGAAATTCGAATATGTGGGCCGGTCTTCTTAAGGTGGATGTACCCAGTTGAAAGATACATATAGATGATTGGAATGAGGTAATGATGCATACATTGAATACATTTCAAATCAAATTCATCTTTAAACATATATGAAACCATAATGAATCTTTCTTAAATTTTACAACGCTTCAAGAGTACATCTCCTATACAAGAGGACACAATTAGGGGGATAAGGCAGGAGTGGACAGCTTATCTTCTACAAAGATGGAGTTAGGAACAATTTTATTTGTTGTTGAACATTGCTTAGTTTTAGTTTAAGTTTATATCTTTATAGTTTTGGTATTGGATTATTTGGTACATTAAGTAGAACTTTCTTTATATGAAACGCATATATACTATATTATATTGTTTTGGGACAATTTTATGCTTTTCAGGTGTGGTTTTAATGCAAAAATAAATTAATTTTGAAAAAAAAACACCCAGTAGACGTCGGTTAGTGCACTAACGAACGTCTATAGACGTCTGGTAGTGCACAAACCGACGTCCAACCCCCTAATCCCTAAACAACCCGTTTCAGGCATATGGACATCGGGGGTATCTTCTTCTGATGTCTATATAGACGTAGGGGTATACCTCGGACGTCTATATGGATGTCAGGGGTATGCCTCAGATGTCTATATAGACGTCGGGCCTGACCACAACGAACATCTATATAGATGTCCGAGTCATACCCCCGACGTTTGACTAACGTCACCCACAAAGACGTCGGGTACAGGTCGGACGTCAAAAAGCCAAAAGAACAGACGTCTGAAGCCCTTTCTGCACTAGTGAGAAAGATGAAAAGAAGAAAAGCTCAATGCAAGGGAAAGATGGGAAAAAGAAAGAGAGTTTGGGCTTGAATGATGGAATCATAAATGTCTCTCTTCACTCAAGGATTTTGCTGACCAAAAAAACCAATTTCCTTCTTAGCCTAGCCAAATTACAAGCTATGAAATGCCCTTGTGATGACAACTTGCTTGTGAGTTTGTTCGATTGTGGTTAAATGAAAGGAAAAATTAACTTGTGTGCCATTGTGATAGTAGAGTGAAAAAGACACCAACACCTCACTATACACTTTTAGTGAGTGATACACTTTTGAGTGCTTGAGTGAAACACTTTCTTTGGTGAGAAGTAGTTCTTTGAATTTTTGATTACATCTTTTCTTAGCTGATTGATCATTCTTAAGGATAGAATTTGTTGAAGTATATGAGCATCACATTGATTTTAATTGAATTAAGGCATTTGTACATCTTGATTGACATTTGTATGCTGAGTTGATAAAAGTGATCTGTTGTCCTAGAAGAAAATGTTTATAAAAAATGTTGAGTCATTGTAGTGATTGTTTTGAAAAGCCGAGTTACATTCTGTTTTGCTTGACGACAAGCAAAGTTCTAAGTTTGGGGTTGTGGTAACGGTTGAAAATACTATTATCTATGATGTAACTTTAACACTAAATGCACCCTTTTCTGCTTAGAAACTTGCTTGGAATCATGTTTTAGCTTTAGTTGTGTGAATAAGAGAGTTGAGGTTGAATTTGATGGTTTTATGTCTAATTCTCCTTGTTTTGATTGAAAATGAGATAATATGGAAAGCAAGGATGAAGTGCTAAGGAAATGGAGCTCAGAAAGGCTTGGAAAAGCACTAGAAGGGAGGGATGCTCGAAGCTTGGGCGCCCTTTTAGGAGGCTTAAGCGCAGAAGAGTGCCGCTCACCGCCCGGTGATGCGGCTGTCGCGGTCCATCAAATTTGATGTGCAAATAAAGAATGCAGTATAGTGCTAGGAAGTGACTCCTAGGTCGTCTCTCAAGGACCAAATGTGGTTCGAGAATCAGGTTAAACACGAAGTGGGGGGGGGGGGTTTGTGAAAGATTTTGTGAATGCAAATGACGAAATTAAAAATGAAAATTAAACACAACAGATTACAATTGAAGGCATTAAAAGGCATGAAAACATTAAATTGAACACTGTAATAAATAAATATCCAAACACAATTCAAGCTATTCAAATGCAACACTTAAACTAGAATCCAGCCGTGACACCACTCTTCCACCTAATCTACTTCTCATTCCATAAAATCAAAAGCAAAGCTACTTTTCTTCCAGCAATACGTGTGCTTCCAAAGAAAGGAAATGAAATGGCTTCTCGTTGTTTGTGCTTTCTCTAGGCCGTAACATGTGTCCTCATGAATTGAAGGTAATGAGTGTTCCTTAATGCGTCGCAGTTGGTCCCTATGTGAAGCCCTGCGTGTTGTGCTTCCTAAAATCCAACAAAACCGTGAACTTCTCTCAAGGTGGCTGCTGCACCAGCTCCAGGCCGAGACACCTCTCCACCATCATGCTACTGCCACTTTTTCTCCCAAATCAAAAACCAAGAATGTCTTCACAAGTCACCGTGTGCACACCAAAGTTGGACGTAAACCTCTAATTGAATGCAAATTTCTTTAAATTTCAAAGCAATATAAATATCACCGTGGAGCACTTCTTTCAACTAGACGTCACATGCACTTTTTGCTCCCATCAATCAACACTTTTCTCTTAAAAGAAAATAAAGGCTAATTGTGATAAAAGATGTAACAGTGTGCATCCCCAACAATTAATCACCGTGCACTTCCAACATAAAAATCAAAAGTTGTTCTGCTGCTTCTAGAATAAAAGAAAGAAAATGCTAGTAACATTCATCAAATTGAAAACAACGTTCAAAAAAACAAAGCTAGCCTGAGTGTGAATAATTTTGTAATAGTGCACCACCAAAGCAAAAACCGAGAATCAACATTTCATTCTTGCCAGCGTAACCGGCCTCTCGCATGTGCTTCCTTCTTTTCCATCTTATAAAAATGTTCAAGCAAAAGCCAAATGAAGGTGGCGGTTGGACCCAAGGCCGTGTGTCTTCTTTTAATGAGGGTGGGGTACACACAAAAAAACCCTAGAGTCTATGGGGAAAGTCCACACAAAAACCCTACTAAATTATAATTTAACTAATTCTAAAATGTCTATGTGGAGAGTCTTGAATTTATTTTGCATTCTTCCTGCTGTCCCAAAATGTATCTCCAAAATTTTTCTTGCAATCAATGATGAAAATAATTAGCTCAAATAATTCAAATTAATTAAAATAAGAATTTCTGGTCAATTTAAGCACAGTTAGCAAAAAACGGAAAAATATCGGACAATTAAGCACAATTCCCTGATTAATTCTAGCACAATAAACTAGGTGAAGTCAAGAAAATATTGACTCATCACCCGGGCACCCCCTTTTGGGCGCTTGAGCGTCATTTCTGAGGCTTAGGCGTAGAAGAGTATCGCTCACCGCCCGGGCGCCCATTTTTGGGAGCTTGAGTGCCAGCAACAAGAAGCTTGGGCGTCATCTAGAAGGCTTGGGCATAGAAGAGTATTACTCACCACCCGGGCGCCCCTTTTGGGGCACTTGAGCTCTGGACGCTCGAAGCTTGAGCATCCTCTGCAAGGCTTAAGCGTGAAGGACCACCGATCACAGCCCGGGCGCCCTAAGTTGGGTGCTCGAGCGCCACTGACTCGGCCTTGGGCTTTTTTTCTTATCTGTCTTCGCTCTATTTAAAGGATCCAAGCGTCCTATGTTTTGTATCTCTGGCGGGAGCAGCACAACAACACACTATTCCACTCTTTAAAGGTGGATTTGGATGCGGGAGCTTCTATTCTCTACTTTTAGGATTTTGTTATCTCATGCTTTTTCATTATTCATCTAGTTTCATCATGTCTATGATGAACTAAACTCTATTTGTTGTTGGGGAATGATGTAACCTTGTGAACTCTCATGTATTTGAATTGATTGTTAATAACATATGCTTTTTTCATTAATTGTTAGAGTAATTTATCTATGCTTATTACATTCTTTGTTTAACTCATTCATCGCATGATGTATGAATTGCATGAGTATCGAGAGGTTCCTTACAATTCAGGTTCTTGTTGAATTCTCGTAAGAGTAATATTTCTCAGGAATGAGGGCACGAGTCTTGGTCGTCTTAAAGCTCTTGATCTTCACATTTAATTGCTAGGAATGCTAGGAATTGCATGAACCGGTGATTAAGGACAGACTTATTTCGTCGAGGGATCGAGTTTAAATTATTTAGTGAGTGACGTTAACATTAATGCATAAAGAAGAATTCTTACATACATGGGAGGAAACTTGGTGAAATCTAACCCCAACAACATATTCATCTCATATTAAACAACATTTGTTTATTACTGTGCTCTTCTGCTATTGATCAAACTGCATTCATATTTAATTTTCTGTCTTTGAATCTAAATCTAGTGATCTCATTTTCTTTAAGTCTTAATTAATCGAGGTATCACACGAATGTCTAGTGGCGAAAGTCCTTTGGGATAATAATAATAGTTGAAAAACTGTTATTTCCATGCTTACAATTGATACTAAAAGCAACCTTTAACACTTAGAAATTAGCTTGAAATCATGTTTTTGTTTATATTTTTGGAAATAAGAGAGTTGGACAGGTTTTATTTTGATTTCAGTGTTTTTTGCAGGTTTTAAGGTAAATTTGATGAAAGAAGTGAAGAAGGATAGAGATGGAATCAGAAAAGAACTCAAAAAGTGCAAAAGAAGAGAAGCCGCAAGTACCGCTCAGCGCCAGTTTACCGCTGAGCGGCACTAATAAACTCCCGTTGGCTCCTCTGAGGGGTGAAAATGTCGCTGAGGGGAAGAATCAACACACGCACTTACCGTTGAGCGGCACTATTTTGGGCTTCGGCCCAATTTTCTGTAATATTTCGAATAGTATACAAGCTTTAGGACTTCCTAGGGTTGGTATCTTTGGCAAAGTATGAAGCAAACACACACCTTTCCACCCCTTGGAGGAAGATCTTGGATGCTAAGGCTGCCTACTCAACTTTCTAGGGATCTATCTTTCACTCTTTCATTATATTTCATCTAGTTTCACCATGAATATGGTGAACTAAACTCTTCTTGTTGTTGGGGAATCAATGTAATCTTTTGAAAGTCTCATATATGGAATTTGTGTTTAAACATCTTGTTTGAGATACATGCTTTCTTTCATTAATAGTTAGGATTTTTCCTCTTTGCTCAAAGCATGCATTGTTTAACTCATTTGATGTCATGATTATTGATTTTGTCTATATGTACACTGATAACAGTTGAAAAACTGTTATTTTCATGTTTAAAATTGATAATAAAAGCAACCTTTAACACTTAGAAACTAGCTTGAAATCATGCTTTTGGTCATATTTTCATAAATAACAGAGCTGGACAGGTTTATGCCTGATTTCAGTGTTTTTGTGCAGGTTTTAAGGTGAATTTGGTGAAAGAAGAAGGAGAGAGATGGCATCAGAAAAGACATCAAAAAGTGCAAAAGGAGAAGCCGCAACTACCGCTCAGCGGCAGTTTACCGCTGAGCGGCACTCAGAAGCTCACGTTGGATCCGCTGAGGGGCAAAATGGCCGCTGAGGGGAAGAAAACAACTCACGCACTCACCGCTAAGCGGCAGTTTACCGCTGAGCGACACTTTTATGGGCTTGGGCCTAATTTTTCTGTATTTTTAGAATAGTATATAAGCTTTAGCACGTCCTAGGGTTTGTATCTTTGGCAGAGACGAAGCAAATACTCTCTTTTCCACCCCTTTGAAGGAAGATCTTGGATGCTTAGGCTACCTCTTCACCTTTCTAGGGTTTTATCTTTCATTCTTCCATTATTATTCATCTAGTTTCACCATGAATATGGTGAACTAAACCTTGTATTGTTGTTGGGGAATCAATGTAGTCTTGTGAAACTCTCATATATGGAATTTGTTTTAACATCTTACTTTTAAGACTTATTCTTTCTTTGATCATTAGTTAGGGTTTTTCCTCTTTGCTTAATGTGTGCTTTGTTTAGCTCATTCATTGCCATGATTATTGATTTTGTCGATACGGGAACGTATGGGGAAATCTAGATCCGGGGAATTTCTCCCAATAGTATATTGGTTGCCGTTAAGCTCCTGCACTTAAGAACTAATTACTAGGAATGTCAGGTATTGTATGAACTCGTAATTAAGGATAGGCCTTCTTGCAAGGTGATTTAGAGAGTGGCATTAACAATTGATGAAAAGAATGTTGAATTCCTAAAGTATATGAGAGTGGATAAGATGAAATTGATAACCCCAACAACATACTCATCCATCTATTTCATTGAAGTGTTTGTATTCCGTTTTCGCCATTGGTCAAATTCATGCATACATGTTTATTTACTGTCTTTTGAATATTAAACTCCAATCAATTTGTTCTTAAGTCTTAAATAATCAACAAATCACATAACTAAACTAGGCCGTGAGTCCATTAGGAGAACGATACTTGGTCTTACCGAGTTTTATTACTTGAAACGATTCGATCACACTTGCCGATTGTTAAACAAGTTTGTGGCGCCGTTTTTCGGTGTTCATAAATTTGTCATCATACACATACGGGGAAATCTAGATCCAGGGAAATTCTCCCAATAGCATATTGCCTAGACATAGGGATTTGAGGGTTGGTTGCCTTTAAGCTTTTGTGCTTCAGAATTAATTATTAGGGATGCTAGGAATTGTATGAACTCGTAATTAAGGATAAACTTTCTTGCAAGGTAATTTAGATAATGGCATTAACATTGATGAAAAGAATGATGAATTCCTAAAGTATATGAGAGTGGATAAGATGAAATTAATTACCCCAACAACATACTCATCAATCTATTTCGTTCAAAGTGTTTGTGTTCTTATTTTTCATTGATCAAAACTCATGCATACATGTTTAATTATTGTCTTTTGCATTTGAAACCTCAAGAATTTATTCACAAGTCTTAAATAATCAACAAATCATATGACTAAATAGGCCGTGAGTCCTTTGGGAGAACGATACTTGGTCTTACCGAGTTTATTACTTGATACGATTCGGTCACACTTGCCGAGGGTTAAACAAGTTTTTGGCGTCGTTTTTCGGTGTTCATGAATTTGTCATCACCTCCGAGCACTCATGCAATTCATAAATCATGCTACTAAATGAGTTAAATAAAGCCAGCATTGAAACAGATGAATTCGCTAACAATTAATTAAAAAGCATAGAAATTAAGAATCAATTCAAATACATGAGATTTCACAAGGTTACATCATCCCCCAACAACAAATAGAGTTTACTTCCCCATAGACATGGATAAACTAGATGAATAATGGAAAAGCATGAGATAGTGAAACCCTAAAAGTAGAAGAGGAAGCTCTCGCCTTCAGATCCGCCTTTAGAGAGTAGAAGAGTGTGCTGTTGTGTTTCTCCAGCAAGAGATACAAAACCTAGAGCGCATGGGTCCTATAAATAAAGTCGGAAAAGAGTAGAAACAGGGCCCGATCCAAAAGAGTCGAAACAGATCAAAAATTGGTCCTAATCCACGATGCACGACGCTCGGGCATCCGGGCAGTGGACCATCCTCATGTAGGGCTTGAGCATTCAATTAGACGCCTAGGCTTCGGGCTTCAACGCTCAAGCGGCCTAGGAGGACGCCCAGGAGGTGGACGTCATTTTTTAAAGGCTCAGGCTTCTGGATAGCACGCCCAAGCTTCGTGCGATCCCTCATTTTGGTTGTTTTCCAGGTGTTTCTGAGCTCTAACTCCTTAGCACTTCATCTCTGCTTTCCGCATTCTCTCATTACCTATCATAACAAGGGAATTTAGTCATAAAATCATCAAATTCGACCTCAACTCTGTTATTCACACAACTTAATGAAAAAGCATGAGTCCAAGCAAATTTCTAAGTTAAAAAGTGTGTATTTAGCATCAAAATTACATCACAAATAACGGTATTTTTAACCGTTAACATATAACTGAGCTAATGACCAAACTGTCTTTGAATTGTGTGAAATTTGTGTTTTGGTTTGTTAATTTTTAGTGAAAAACTATCAAAGTTCCCCCACTACGTGTTTGATCTAATTTTTGAACCACATTTGGTCCTTGAGAGACGATATAGGGGTCATTCCTCTAGCATATATCATAACAGTTGAAAAACTGTTATTTTCATGCTTAAAATTGACACAGAAAGCAACCTTTACACTTAGAAATTAGCTTCAAATCATGCTTTTATCCATATTTTCAGAAATAAGAGAGCTGGACAGGTTTATGCTTGATTTCAGTGTTTTTGTACAGGTTTTAAAGTGAATTTAGTGAAAGAAGTGAAGAAGGAGAGAGATGGAATCAGAAAAGTCAACCAGAAACCAGAAAAGCAACTAGAAAAGTCAACCAGAAAAGTCAACCAGTCAACCAAAAAGTCAACCAGTCAACCAGAATACGAAAAAAGTCAACCAGACGAGTTTTGGGCCAGTTTTATGCAATTTTATGATCTGTTTGGGCCTGGACCCGTTTTCTATTATTTTTATGTCCTATTTAAAGACCTAGATGTCTTAGGGTTGGTATCTTTGGAGAAACGAAGCAAACACTCTCTCTTCCACCCCTTTGAAGGAGGATCTTGGATGCTCAGGCTACCTCTTCACCTTTCTAGGGTTTTATTCTTCATTCTTTCATTATTGTTCATCAAGGTTCACCATGAATATGGTGAACTAAACCTTGTATGTTTGTTGGGGAATCAATGTAATCTTTTGAAGCTCTCATATATGGAATTTATGCTTGCATCTTAATCTAAGATTTATGCTTTCTTTCATCATTAGTTAGGGTTTTTCCTCTTTGCTTAATGCTTGCTTTGTTTAACTCATTCAATGCATGATTATTGATTTTGTTGATACGGGAACGTACGGGGAAGTCTAGATCCCGGGAATCTCTCCCAATATTATATTGGTTGTCGTTAAGCTCCTGCACTTGATGAACTAATTATTAGGAATGCTAGGAATTGTATGAACTCGTAATTAGGGAGAAGCCTTCTTGAAAGGTACTTTAGAGAGTGGCATTAACAATGATGATTTGAATGTTGAATTCCTAAAATATATGAGAGTGGATAAGATGAAATTGACCCCCAACAACATATTCATATATATATTTCATTGAAAGTGCTTGTCTTTTGCTTTTGCCATTGATCAAAACCTCATGCATACATGTTTATTTTCTGTTTTGCATATTAAACCTCAATTATTTCGTTCTTAAGTCTTAGCTAATCAACAAACCACACAACTAAACTAGGCCGTGAGTCCTTTGGGAGAACGATACTTGGTCTTACCAAGTTTATTACTTGAACGATTCGGTCATACTTGCCGATTGTAAAACAAGTTTGTGACATCATATTTTGGTGATCATAAATTTGTCCATCAAGTTTTTGGCGCCGTTGCCGGGGACTCGTGGTTTAACTGGTTAATTTGTGTGATTATTGATTATCTTTGACTTTAATTTTGAATTTCTGTTTTTATTTTTCTATTTTTATTTTATCGGTTTTTATTTTATTTTATTTTATCTTATTTGATTTGATTAGATTAGATTTTATTTTATTTTGATTTGATTAGATTAAATTTTATTTTATTTTATTTGATTAGATTAGATTTTATTTTATTTTATCCTCTGAATCTTTTATCTTCTGAATCTATATCTTCTCCTATATCTTTTTGTGCTAACAAATCTTTTCTAGGGTTTTGTTTTCTTGTGCATGCAGGAAGCAATTAGAACAAGGAGCAAGAAAACAACAGAACCTCTGCTTGAAGGTCTAGACGAGAGTAGACAGAGGAGAAGAATCCGAACATCTAGAGAACTTTTCCCTTCTCCAGAAACTCTCTTACAATCATCACCACAAGGTTCTGTTCATAGCACAGAAAATATGGAGAACAATATAGCTGGACCTCAGCACTTTAACAGTATAGCTAGACCTAGAGTCAATGCAGCTAATATGGAGGTCAAACCAGCACTGATTCAACTGGTGAAAAGCAACCAATTTAATGGGTTATCTCATGAAAGCCCATATGAGCACCTCACTACCTTCAATGAGATTTGCCACACAGTCAAAATTAATGGGGTGCCAGACGAAGCTATCAAACTTAGCTTGTTTCCTTTCTCATTGGGAGGCAATGCTAAGCTTTGGTTGAATTCTTCCCCAGAAGAAAGTTTCACAGAGTGGGAAGCAATGGTCACAAAATTTTTAAAGAAGTACTTCCCACAATCTAAGGTGACAAAAGGAAAGCAAGAGATTTCTTCATTTAAGCAGGGTATGGAAGAATCATTGGGGCATGCATGGGACAGGTATAAAAGCTTGCAAAGAAAAATACCCACGCATGGCTTTGAAGATCAGGAAGTAGTCTTAACTTTCCTTGGAGGGCTTGGTTCACAAACCAAGATGATGCTAGACGCCTCAGCAGGAGGCAATATTAAATGGAAAACTCTAGAGGAAGCAACAGAGATTATAGAAAACATGGCTACTAGTGATAATGAGCTACACAGTGAGAGAGGAGCTCCTATGCAAAAAGGAGTCCTCCAATTACAGACACATGATGCCCTGCTAGCTCAAAACAAAATTCTAACTCAACAGTTGGAGACTCTGACTAAAACTCTTGCACAATTACCCAAAGAGTTGAAAACTGCTGCACAGGTACAAACCCAGTTGTGCGAATTATGTGGAGGCGACCATATCAATGGTCAATGTGCCTTTCCAGTTGAAGCCGTAGAGGATGTAAACTACATGACCAATCAGTACCGTCAAGGAAGCTACAATCAGGGGTGGAAACCACACCCAAGTATTGGTCAAGGGCAAACTGGGCAAGCTGGTCAATATAATAAGCAACAGCAGCAACCCACCTTATGGCAACAGTTATCTATGCTTAATGAAAGGTCCATGAGGATGGAGGAAACTCTCAACAATTTCATACAGAAGACTGAGTCTACACAGAAGAGCACTGAAGCTGCTATTAAAAATCTGGAGACTCAGATGGGGCAGATCACCAAACAGGTGGAAGAAAGGCCTAATAGAAATTTTGGGGCTAATACTGAAGTTAACCCTAGAGAAGAGTGCAAGGTGGTAGAGAATGTTGATGATGAGAAAGTTGAGTTAGATACAGAAGAAAGAAGAGAAATAGAGAGCAATAGCACTTTTCCTTTTCCAATCCATCAAGGGAAACAATTGGACTTCACAGAGTTATTCAACATGGTGGATAATGATGCACCTTGGGAACAGATTCTGCAACAGATTACGGTTTACACTAAATCTAATGAAGAAATCTCTACAAAGAAAAGACGTAGAGATGATGAAGCAAAGGAGTGTATAACTGTTAAAAAAGAGTCATTCCCTCCTAAAGCAACAGACCCAGGCAGTTTTTCTATCCCTTGTACCATAGGGAAGAAAAGGATGAAGAAAGCTCTTCTTGATTTAGGTTCAAGTGTTAACTTGATACCTTACTCTTTACTGGAGCAAATCGGCAATGTTAATGTGAAACCTGTAAAGGTTAATCTAGTAATGGCCGATGGATCTTCAAAGAAGCCATGTGGGATTGCAGAGGACATTATAGTTTGTGTTGGCAAACTTCAGTTCTTGGTAGACTTTGTGGTGATGAAGATGGAGACAGAGAAGATACCTATCATACTTGGAAGACCGTTTACGAAAACGGCCAGAGCTATCATTGATGTAAATGAAGGTATAGTGGTGCTCCAGGACCGGGAGGAGAGAGTGGTTGTAGACGTCTTCAAAGATGAGACACAAGCACAGGAGGAAGAAGCTAGTTATAAATCTGCATTTCAAGATGCACACATGACTAGCTATAAAGATGAAAAGTTCAAGGGTGCAGGTAACCATTTGATAACAGTTGAAAAACTGTTATTTTCATGCTTAAAGTTGATACTAAAAGCAACCTTTAGACTTAGAAACTAGCTTGAAATCATGCCTTTTGTGTATATTTTCAGAAATAAGAGAGCTGGACAGGTTTATGCTTGATTTAAGTGTTTTTGTGCAGGTTTTGAGGTGAATTTGGTGAAAGAAGTGAAGAATAAGAGAGAGGACATTTGAAAAGACAAGAAAGAGTGCAAAAAGGAGAAGTCGAAGGCACCGCTCAGCGGCAAACTACCGCTGAGCGGCACTCAAGAGGTGGCGTTGGAACCGCTGAGGGGCAAATGGCCGCTGAGGGGAAGAAAGAAGACGCGTAACCACCGCTGAGCGGTAAATGGCGCTGAGCGGCACTTTTTGGGCTTGGGCTTTTGTAATCTTTTTGTAACTCTAGATTAGTATATAAGGGCTTGCACGTCCTTTAGTTAGGGATCTTTGGCAGAAACGAGGAAAACACTCTCTCTTTCACCCCTTTGAAGGAGGATCTTGGATGCTCAGGCTACCTCTTCCACTTTATTGGGTTTATTCTTTCATACTTTCATTGTTATTCATCTAGGTTCACCATGAATATGGTGAACTAAACCTTGTATGTTTGTTGGGGAATCAATGTAATCTCTTGAAGCTCTCATATATGGAATCTGTTGAGTACATCTTTGAATTAAGACATATGCTTTCTTTCATCATTAGTTAGGGTTTTTCCTCTTTGCTCAATGCTTGCATTGTTTAACTCATTCTAATGCATGATTATTGGTTTTGTCGATACGGACACGTACGGGGAAGTCTAGATCCGGGGAATTTCTCCCAATATTATACTGACAATATTCTATTGGTTGCCTTTAAGCTCCTGCACTCATGAACTAATCATTAGGAATGCTAGGAATTGTATGAACTATTTGATTAGGGAGAAGCCATCTAGAATGGTACATTAGAGAGTGGCATTAACAATGATGATTTGAATGTTGAATTCCTAAAATATATGAGAGTGGATGAGATGAAATTGACCCCCAACAACATATTCATTCATATATTCCATTGAAAGTGTTTATCTTTTGTCTTTGCCATTGATCAAAATTCATGCATACATGTTTATTTTCTGTCTTGCATTTTAAACTCAAATATTTCGTTTGTAAGTCTTAGTTAATCAAGAAACCACATAACTAAACTAGGCCGTGAGTCCTTTGGGAAGAACGATACTTGGTCTTACCAAGTTTTATTACTTGAAACGATTCGGTCATACTTGCCGATTGTGAAACAAGTTTGTGACATCATATTTTGGTGCTTACAAATTTGTCCATCAAGTTTTTGGCGCCGTTGCCGGGGATTCATGGTTTAACTGGTTAATTTGTGTGATTATTGATTATCTTTGACTTATTTTTTTATTTTTAATTTAAATTTCGAATTTTTTTAATTTTATTTTATTTTATTTTTCTGTTTATATTTTTCAGTTTGTATTTTATTTGATTTTATTTTATTTTTTTCTGTTTTCTGTTTTTCTGTTTTCTATTTTTATTTTCTGTTTTTTATTTTTCGGTTTTTATTTGATTTGATTTTATTTTAGGTTAGATTAGATTAGATTTTTTTTTTAGGTTAGATTTTATTTTTATTTTTTTTAGGTTAGATTTTATTTTATTTTATTAGATTTTATTTTTTTATCTTTTTAGGTTAGATTTTATTTTATTCTTATTCTATCTTTTAGGTTAGGTTAGATTTTATTTTATTTTATCTTTTAGATTAGATTTTATTTTTTAGATTAGGTTTTATTTTATTTGATTCTATCTTCTAAATCTCTTATCTTCTTATATCTTTTCAATCTTTATTTTCTTTTCTCTATCTTTTTGTGCTAACAATTGTTTTTAGGGTTTTGTGCCTAATGTCTGCAGAATGCAATTTGGTCAAGAGTTTAACTATAGGGGCACTCAATTCTACCAAAGTAATCTCAACCAATGGTGGGAACCTCACTCAAGCATGGATCAAAGCCAATTTTGGCAAGCTGCTGGACAATTTGAGAACCAACCACAACAACAATGGCAGCAACAACCCTTTCTATCAGGAAGTTTGGATAGGTTGGAGGACACCCTTCAACGATTTTTGAAAAATTCCGACTCTACTCAGAAAAGCATTGAAGAATCATGTAAAAGAATGGAGATGCAACTTCGTCACATTAGTCAGATATTAAATGATGATGTTAATACTGATGTTAACCTTAAGGAGGAAGGGCAAGTCATTATCACTGAAAGTGACAAGATTCTTGATGAGGAAAAATTAGAGGGAGATGAGGAAAGGGTAGAGAGAAAAGAGAAAGAAGAGTTGAGTGAGAAAGATAAAGATGAAGAAAAAGAAAAAGAATTGGTTGAGAGAGAAGAGAGAAAGAAAATTTGTGTGAAGATAAAGAAGTTGAGGAGAAAAAGAGAAAGGAAGAAAAAAATAAAAGAAGAGAAAAAGAGAAAATTTAGGGAGTGAAAAAGGAAGAAAAAGAAGATGAGAGGAAAGAAGAAGAAATCACATGAAAAATCACATCCTCATCTAAAGAAGAATCATAGGAAGGAAAAGAAATTTAAGTGCTTCATGGAAATCTTCAAGAAATTGGAGATTAAAGTTCCTATGATTGAGACACTGCAACAGGTTCCTGGTTTGATCAAATTTCTGAAGAAGTTCAGTAGGAAGAAGAAGAAAAAGAAGAAGGAACTTGAGCTCTCATGGGTCAAGCTAGTGACGTTAAAGAAGCGCTTGTTGGGAGGCAACCCAGTGGATTTACAAACTTTTGATTTGGTTTTGTAATTTATAATTTGTGAATATTATTCTGTAATTATTTTTGTTGGATTTAGCATCTACTGAAGGATGCTAGGTGGTTAAGTATCTACTGAAGGATACTAAGTTTGTAACACCTACTGATGGGTGTTGGTGAGAAGATTTTGCACCTACTGATGGGTGCTGGTAAGTTTGAAACACCTACTGATGGGTGTTGGTGGATTTTGGGTCAGGCTCGTGACGTTAAACAAGCGCTACCTGGGAGGCAACCCAGTTGATTGATTGTTTTCTGTTTGTCTATTTTAGTTAGGGTTTGCATAAGCATTTTTAACATTGAATTGCAGGGAACCTATGAGGGGTATGTTAGGAAGGCACGTAGGTCAAGAAAAGAAGGAGGGGAGCACTTCACGAAAGTGCCGCTGAGCGGCAATTACCGCTGAGCGGTACTATCGCAGAGGGGCTTAAGTTCCCCTTAGCGGGACCCGAGCCCATTAGGGTATTTTTATACCCCAAGCTGCGTTTTAGGGTTTATTTCCAGACTTCTCTCTGCACAAACACTTCCACACACCTTCTCCTAGGTTTTCCACATCTTTTCACTCTTCCCTCTTAAGAAAATCTCTCTTCTATTCACTTTTTCACTAGTGTGCCATCAAAGTTTGGGGTTGGAAGAGAGCATTCTAGTTTGAAGGCATTCTCATTGCATCTAGTATCTCCACCCAAGTAAGTAAAATGCATTTTGTTCTTTCTAGGGTTCTTGAATTTGAATGTGATTGTCAAAGCATGAATATTTAGGGGTTTTGATTTCTATGCATGATTTGATGATATATTTGATGTTTGAACCGATTAAACTGCATGATTATGAACTGGAAAACTGAAAATTGCATTTGGGTGGAGTTAGGGAAGCTTTAAAACTGATTTTTCAAAAATCTGCAGAGTTACCGCTGAGGGGTAAATTACCGCTGAGCGGCACTCTGCCAGATTTGGTTTTTTTTATGATTTTGCGTGTTGGAATGTGGCGCTGGTGGCGCTGAGGGGAAATTCTGGCCCTCAGCGGTGGTTTAGATTCGAAAGGAGTTGTGTTCTGAGTTTACTAACGATTAACATCATGTTTTGTGGTTTTGGATTTATGTTTGAATGCAGGAATGGCATCCTCTTCAGGAAAGAGATTGAAAACCATGGCAACCAAGAGAAAGGAAAAGGAACCAGAGCAGCCCCATAATGGCAGGTTCCTCTCTAGGAAACATGAGAAGCACTTTAGGGTGGTTCAGGACAGGAGACTTCTAATGGAGAGAAAGGTTGGAATGATACCTAACTTTGCTCCTCAATTTGGAGAGCAAGTGTTAGGGAATGATTGGGGAAAGCTAGCCACCTATCCATCACCTGCCAACATAGCTGTGGTCAAGGAATTTTACACCAATGCAAAGAAGATTGGTGATCATCCAGCTGAGAATTATTTGGGCTATGCTATCAGGTATGATCCTGACTCCATCAATAACTTTCTGGATACTGTGTGGGCTGGTGAGCAATGCCAGTTTGCTCTTAGCATGGAGGAAGGTGCTGACTTTGAGGATGTTGAGAGAGTATTGTGCATACCTGGAGGACACTTCCAAAGGAATAGATCTGGCTCAGTGGTTAACATTAGGAGGACAGATTTGACTCCTCTTGCAAAGTATTGGATGGCATTTTCTCATGCCAACATTCAGCCATGTTCACATGTGTCAGATATTACTCTCAGCAGGGCACTCTTCATCTACTGTGTTATCAGAAACTTGAATGTTAATATTGGGCAGGTGATAGCTGATGAGATTAGTGTGTGTGCTAACACCTCAAACAACAAAGCACCACTGGGACATCCTTCTTTGATCACTCACCTTTGCAAGCTAGCTGGGGTGGACACTTCTGTTCCACCATTTGAGAGGCCAAGAAAAGCTATAGATGAGGCCTATTACAGACAGTACTGTGGAGGTGAGGAGGCAGCCCAGCCAGTGCCACCACGCCAGGCTCGTAGAGAGAGAAGGCCAGCACAGAGTAGGACTTCTGCTGATACTCATGAGGCAGAACCATTCCAGATGAGGGACATGTATATGTCTCTTATAGGTGCTCAGTTGCAGTCCATCCACAGAGGGCAGGTGGCCACGGCTGAGATGATAGTGGGGATGTATGATACCCCTCCAGCACACAGGTGGACTATGGATGAATTCCATAATGTGGTAGCGTGGCCAGAAGAACCATGGCATGGAGGAGCTGAAGCAGCTGAAGCTTCAGCCCGAGACATGGATGAAGATGAAGCTGAGGAGGAGGATGCATTTGATGAAGATGATGATGAAGAGGAAGAGGAAGATACAGAGAGCTCGGACTGATGAGGAGCTGAGATAGCATTTACTGATGAATGCTATCATATGATTATGCTTTTGTGGTTTAAGTTTTCTGAACTTATTTGTTTTTGTTTTTAGATTAGGGTTTGATGTACTCTATTGAACACCTGTTTTTTTATGATGGTTTGCTATTAACTGTGATTGTGTGATAAGTAATGCTTGATGATGCTTATTGATTGATTGATGTTGAGATGATGTGCATATTAAATGCTTATACAGGTGATTCACAAGCTTTGTGAACAAATGCATAATATCATGATTGTGATTGTGAAATTAAGCAGGATGTGCATGTCAAATGTGAATGAGCTTATATGTGAGGTTTTGAGCTCCAGAGTTGTTATTGTTGAATGCTATTACTTTGAAAGCATGAATGACTTTGCCCAGGTTTTCTATGATTGAATCAATTGCTTATTTTGCATCATATGATCAAAGGCCGTGTTTTTGAAACCCTTTTTATTGGCCAAATTCATAAAGTTAGCCTTCTAAAAGAGAACACGTTGTGTTCTATCCTTTGAACCCTTAGCCTTAAATATACACTGAACACCTTTGATTGAAAATCTTTACCTTGAGTTAAGTAGAAGATCTTGTGTGGTATTGTTAAATGTTCAAGTTTGGGGTTATTGGGGAAACATGAAAAAGGAAAAAGCATTGAGCTAACAGCTAAAAAGTAAGAATATGCAAAGAAACACTAGTGCAGCGAAGGGCTTTTACCGCGGTTCATTTTCACTATACGTCGCGGTTCTTGAACCGCGGCATATTCAGCCGCGGTAGTAAGTCAGACACTTTATACCGCGGTTCGAACCGCGGTATATAGGCTGCGGAATATGCCGCGGTTGTCTAGGGAACCGCTGCCTAAACCCTAAAAAAATTTAAAAAAAATAATTAAAAAATGCACTATATGCCGCGGTTGAACCGCGGCATATAGGCCGATGAATATGCCGCGGTTAGTGTCAAAACCGCGGCCATATGTCTCGTTTTTTAAAAAAAACGAATCACTATATGCCGCGGTTGTGGTTAGAACCGCGGCATATTCCCCTGCAGTTTTTTAAAATTGCAGGTCTGTTTTTGTGATATCCATTACCACAAAAACAGACCTGCATATAAAAACATTTACAGAAATTCAATTTCAACATAAATAACCCATGTTCAAATGTATTTCAACATCAAATAAAGTAGAGAGTCTAAGAAAACTCTATCTAATCAAATGCATTGTTTAAATCTAAATCTAAGAGCTATTGTATAATCTAACTATATACTTCGCAGCAGCGTTCCTAATGAATAGTAGTGACTTCTCAGGAACTGGTGTAGTAGTCTTGAATCTCTGCAAAAGACAATTCATTTTAATTAGTGTATATGAATTCAACATTTGTTAAAAAATCAAAATTTGTTAAAGTTAAATATTACCGTTTCCCAGCTTCTTGTGATGTGAGAACGAACAATATGGGTCATCCAATACATTACATAGTATCCACACTCATATGACCCATTTTGTCTGTTACACTACAATATATCATCACAGTTGATAATAGTTAGTGAATAACATTTGTTATAAAACAATTATAACAAAGTCAGACTTTAGCATATGTCAAACCTTGAGAGAAATCCAAGCAATCTTTCTACTCTTAGCAATTGATCTCCCGTCCATCATCATACTTGCTGGAATAGAACTGTATATAAAAAAATGTTTTAGCATTCAGTTATATAACAAAGAAAGTCCAAACATTGAGGTTCTTACCAATCAATTGCTTGTCTGAGTTGTGTGGGAGGAGGCCTGTGCAATGAGCAGAACCACAAAGCATAGTTGTCTTGCACAGACATAACAAGAAGTTGCCAATGGCGCCTGAAATTCATAATAACGTAACTATTAAATATTAAAATCACATATGGAACATTATTATGTTAACAAAGTTCACTTACCCGGATATATAAGGCAAAAAGTATATTTTCTTGCCCCTTCCAAAACTTCTTATCAGACTCATGTTGATATGGTCAAAATCATTTGATTCATGAATTTCTTGGGGATCAATGAATCCATAATCATCAGAACGCCCCAACTTATTAGCGACCCCAAACATATACCTGAAATCAAAAATTAACTTTGATATAAGGATACTTGATATATAAATCAATTTTATATATAAATAATTGGTCATAGACTTACATCGTCCATACATTACCAAAACTATAACAATTTCATGCATTATCAAAATTCAAGCAAAAATTATACCATACATTACCAAAACTATAGAAACTTCATACATTACCAAAATTATAGCATTATGTAAAAACTAA
Source organism: Vigna umbellata (assembly GCF_029865625.1). Lineage (NCBI taxonomy): Eukaryota > Viridiplantae > Streptophyta > Magnoliopsida > Fabales > Fabaceae > Vigna > Vigna umbellata. The sequence continues at coordinate 15,461,914 of NC_142173.1, read as the reverse complement.
TGAAGAAACCACGTTAAAGATGCAAAAGGGCATAAATACCTGGAAGAGGAACGGCGAAAACGCTTGGTGCAAAAAAAACGAAATCGCAGCGGAGAGGGAATGACGCGTTTCAAACGATTTTGATCGGCTAAAACTGTTTTTTCTCGTCAAAAATCAATAATGACCGAACAATATGAAGTTTAAACGGTGAAAAATGATGAATCGGAGATGAACAGAGACGGAGGGAGCGAAAACGCGAAACAGAGACGCGAGGAAGACGACACTGTTCCAAGTTTTAATTTTTAACTCTGAACGGGGGAATCTACCGCGGTTCAATACTTAACCGCGGTATAAGAGGGGTATATGCCGCGGTTTAACTCCCAACCGCGGCATATACTAATTTAAAAAATTATCCTAAATGGCATTTTTGAAATTATTTTCAAACTATATGCCGCGGTTCAGCGGGCAACCGCGGCATATACCTCGAAATATTTCAAATTAATATTAAATTAATTTCAGATGGGAGAATATGCCGCGGTTGCTCGTAGAACCGCGGCATATACCCCTGTAACGTGCTCAACACAACTGCCCCCCAACTGCCTTCTGGGGAATTTCAGAAGTTACAGGGGGTATATGCCGCGGTTCTCTGGGGAACCGCGGCATATACCCCCTGTAACTTCTGAAATTCTCTGACTGGCAGAGAAGTTGAGACGTTACAGGGGTATATGCCGCGGTTCCCCAGAGAACCGCGGCATATACCCCCTGTAACTTTTCGAATTCTCTGACCCAGTCAGCAACTGCAATAAATTGGCAGGGTATATGCCGCGGTTGTGCAGAGAACCGCGGCATATACTCTGTTATTTAATTTTTTATTCATACGTGGCGTCAAAGGCAATTGTTGACTGGGGTAAAAAATATGATGGACAAATTTGTAAGCACCAAAATATGATGTCACAAACTTGTTTCACAATCGGCAAGTATGACCGAATCGTTTCAAGTAATAAAACTTGGTAAGACCAAGTATCGTTCTTCCCAAAGGACTCACGGCCTAGTTTAGTTATGTGGTTTCTTGATTAACTAAGACTTACAAACGAAATATTTGAGTTTAAAATGCAAGACAGAAAATAAACATGTATGCATGAATTTTGATCAATGGCAAAGACAAAAGATAAACACTTTCAATGGAATATATGAATGAATATGTTGTTGGGGGTCAATTTCATCTCATCCACTCTCATATATTTTAGGAATTCAACATTCAAATCATCATTGTTAATGCCACTCTCTAATGTACCATTCTAGATGGCTTCTCCCTAATCAAATAGTTCATACAATTCCTAGCATTCCTAATGATTAGTTCATGAGTGCAGGAGCTTAAAGGCAACCAATAGAATATTGTCAGTATAATATTGGGAGAAATTCCCCGGATCTAGACTTCCCCGTACGTGTCCGTATCGACAAAACCAATAATCATGCATTAGAATGAGTTAAACAATGCAAGCATTGAGCAAAGAGGAAAAACCCTAACTAATGATGAAAGAAAGCATATGTCTTAATTCAAAGATGTACTCAACAGATTCCATATATGAGAGCTTCAAGAGATTACATTGATTCCCCAACAAACATACAAGGTTTAGTTCACCATATTCATGGTGAACCTAGATGAATAACAATGAAAGTATGAAAGAATAAACCCAATAAAGTGGAAGAGGTAGCCTGAGCATCCAAGATCCTCCTTCAAAGGGGTGAAAGAGAGAGTGTTTTCCTCGTTTCTGCCAAAGATCCCTAACTAAAGGACGTGCAAGCCCTTATATACTAATCTAGAGTTACAAAAGATTACAAAAGCCCAAGCCCAAAAAGTGCCGCTCAGCGCCATTTACCGCTCAGCGGTGGTTACGCGTCTTCTTTCTTCCCCTCAGCGGCCATTTGCCCCTCAGCGGTTCCAACGCCACCTCTTGAGTGCCGCTCAGCGGTAGTTTGCCGCTGAGCGGTGCCTTCGACTTCTCCTTTTTGCACTCTTTCTTGTCTTTTCAAATGTCCTCTCTCTTATTCTTCACTTCTTTCACCAAATTCACCTCAAAACCTGCACAAAAACACTTAAATCAAGCATAAACCTGTCTAGCTCTCTTATTTCTGAAAATATACACAAAAGGCATGATTTCAAGCTAGTTTCTAAGTCTAAAGGTTGCTTTTAGTATCAACTTTAAGCATGAAAATAACAGTTTTTCAACTGTTATCACAACCCCAAACTTAGAACTTTGCTTGTCCTCAAGCAAACAAAATGTAACTCCATCTCCAACCAATTCATATGATGGTTCACTCATTCAAAATCCTCTTTTCAAGATAAGTAATAACTTCACTCAAACTTAAGACCAAGAGTTCAATCAAGATGTGCACATGCTTTAGTGTTCACAAAGTCATTTAAGTTCCAACAAATGCTATTTTTCATGAATGATCAATCAATTAAGCATGGATGTTCATGTGCTCATGGAATCTTTCCTCACTAGGTAAAGTGTTTCACTCAACACACAAGTGTATAAGAGGTAAAGTGTTTCACTCATTCACTCCACTATCACAATGTCACATGAATCAACTTTGCCTTTCATTTAACCACAATCAAATACATTCACAAGCATGCATCATCACAAGGACTTTTCAATGGCTTATAATGTGGCTGGGCTAACAAGAAAATTGGTTTTTCTGGATCACAAAATCCTTGAGTTAAGAGAATCATAACAACACAATCTTCTTATTCATTCCCAACTTTCTTTTGCCTTTGCTTTTGCATTTGCATTGAGCTTTGCTTCTTTTTCTTTTCTTTTCTTTGCATATTCTTACTTTTTAGCTGTTAGCTCAATGCTTTTTTCCTTTTTCATGTTTCCCCAATAACCCCAAACTTGAACATTTAACAATACCACACAAGATCTTCTACTTAACTCAAGGTAAAGATTTTCAATCAAGGGTGTTCAGTGTATATTTAAGGCTAAGGGTTCAAAGGATAGAACACAACGTGTTCTCTTTTAGAAGGCTAACTTTATGAATTTGGCCAATAAAAAGGGTTTCAAAAACACGGCCTTTGATCATATGATGCAAAACAAGCAATTTATTCAATCATAGAAAACCTGGGCAAAGTCATTCATGCTTTCAAAGTAATAGCATTCAACAATAACAACTCTGGAGCTCAAAACCTCACATATAAGCTCATTCACATTTGACATGCACATCCTGCTTAATTTCACAATCACAATCATGATATTATGCATTTGTTCACAAAGCTTGTGAATCACCTGTATAAGCATTTTAATGTGCACATCACCTCAACATCAATCAATCAATAAGCATCATTCAATCATTACTTATCACACAATCACAGTTAATAGCAAACCATCATAAGGAACCAGGTGTTCAATAGAGTACATCAAACCCTAATCTAAAAACAAAAACAAATAAGTTCAGAAAACTTAAACCACAAAAGCATAATCATATGATAGCATTCATCAGTAAATGCTATCTCAGCTCCTCATCAGTCCGAGCTCTCTGTATCTTCCTCTTCTTGAATCTTATAGTCTTGATTCTTTTTGCCCGATGAGGAGGCCATCCCTACATCAAACATAATTCACAAAACCAACAGATACATTGTTAAGCATTAGTAAACCACAATGAAGAAATCAGCCCCTTCAATGATGCTCTCTCCCAACCCCAAACTTAGATGGAAAACTAGTGAGCAAGTGAGTGGAAGAGAAATCTTCTTAAGATGGAAGAGTGAAAAGATGTGGAAAACTTAGGAGAAGGTGTGTGGAAGTGTTTGTGCAGAGAGAAGTCTGGGAATAAACCCTAAAACGCAGCTTGGGGTATAAAAATACCCTAATGGGCTCGGGTCCCGCTAAGGGGAACTTAAGCCCATCTGCGATAGTACCGCTCAGCGGTAAAATACCGCTCAGCGGCACTTTCGTGATGTGCTCCTCTCCTTCTTTTCTTGACCTACGTGCCTTCCCTACATGTCCCTTATAGGTTCCCTGCAATTCAATGTTAAAAATGCTTATGCAAATCCTAACTAAAAACAAACAAACAGAAACAATCAATCAACTGGGTTGCCTCCCAGGTAGCGCTTGTTTAACGTCACGAGCCTGACCCAAATTCCACCAACACCCATCAGTAGGTGTTTCCAACTTACCAGCACCCATCAGTAGGTGCAAAATTTTCTCACCAACACCCATCAGTAGGTGTTACAAACCTAGCATCCTTCAGTAGATGCTGGATCCAACAAAATATTTACAGAATAATATTCACAAATTATAAATTACAAAACCAAATCAAAAGTTTGTAAATCCACTGGGTTGCCTCCCAGCAAGCGCTTCTTTAACGTCACTAGCTTGACCCTGTTAAAGCTCACATTCCATCTTCTTTATAATTGATGTAGTCCTTCCACCAACCTTTCAACTGCTTCCTTTGGACTGTTTTGGACTCTCTAGAATACGGAGACTCTATCTCTATCATCTCCTTCTCTTTAAAGCCTTTAATAACCCACAACTTGTTCTTGAGTCTTACAGGTGTGCCAAGTTGGAGTCTTAATTTTTTCCAGTCTCTAGGAACTTCTTCTCCTTTTCCAATCTCTTCTACCTTGGGTACCTGAAAATACAAACAATGGTTATCAGAAACCTTAAGATTTTTATTTTTACCTCTCGTTATGGGTGCATCTCGAAATGCAGCTTTATAACTGGCTTCTTCCTCCTTTGCTTGTATCTCATCTTTGAACACATCCACCACCACTCTCTCCTCTCTGTCTTGGAGAACCACTATACCTTCATTCACATCAATGATAGCCCTGGCCGTTTTCATAAACGGTCTTCCAAGTATGATAGGTATCTTCTCGGTCTCCATCTTCATCACCACAAAGTCTGCCAAGAACTGAAGTTTGCCAACACAAACTATAATGTCCTCTACAATTCCACTTGACTCCTTTGAAGATCCATCGGCCATTACTATTCTAACCTTTGCAGGTTTCATTTTAACCTTGCCAATTTGCTCCAGTAAAGAATAAGGCATCAAGTTAACACTTGAACCTAAATCAAGGAGAGCTTTCTTTACCTTTTTCTTCCCTATAGAACAAGGGATAGAAAAGCTGCCTGGATCAGATGCTTTAGGAGGGAATGGCTCTTTTTTAACAGCTATACACTTCTTTGCTTCCTCATCTCTACGTCTTTTCTTTATAGAGATGTTCTCATCAGATTTTGTGTAAACTGTGATTTTCTGTAGAATCTGCTCCCAAGGTGCTTCATTATCCAACATATTAAATAATTCTGTGAAATCCATTTGTTTCTCCTGATTTATTGGAAAAGGAAAATTACTTTCACTCTCTATTTCTCTTCTTTCTTCTGTTTCTTCTTCTTCTTCCAACTCAATGATCTCTTCATTTACACTCTTGACCACTTTGCACTCTTCTCTGGGGTTAACCTCAGTATTAGCCCCAAAGTTTCTGTTGGGTCTTTCTTCCAATTGCTTGGTGATCTGACCCATCTGAATCTCCAGATTCTTTATAGCAGCTTCAGTGCTCTTTTGAGAAGATTCAGTTTTTTGGATGAATTGCTGAAGAGTTTCTTCCAACTTTGTTGATCTGTCATTAAGCATAGATAATTGTTGCCACAAAGTTGGTTGCTGCTGCTGCTTATTAAACTGATTAGCCTGCCCAGTTTGTCCTTGGCCAATGCTTGGATGTGGTTTCCAACCCTGATTATAATTTCCTTGACGGTATGGAAACTGATTAGCCATGAAGTTAACATCCTCCAAGGCCTCTACTGGAAAAGCACACTGGCCATTGATGTGATCACCTCCACATAGTTCGCACAACTGGGTTTGTACCTGTGCAGCAGATTTTAACTCTTTAGGTAGTGAAGCAAGAGTTTTGGTCAGAGTTTCCAGCTGTTGAGTTAGAATCTTATTCTGTGCTAGCAGAGCATCATGGGTTTGTAATTGAAGAACCCCTTTCTGTTGCATAGGGGCGCCTCTTTCATTGTGAAGCTCATTATCACTTGTAGCCATATTTTCAATAATTTCAGTTGCTTCCTCTGGAGTCTTCCATTTGATATTGCCTCCAGCTGAGGCATCCAACATCATCTTGGTTTGTGAACCAAGCCCTCCAAGGAAAGTTAGGACTACTTCTTGATCTTCAAAGCCATGCGTGGGAGTTTTACGTAACAAGCTTTTATACCTGTCCCATGCATGTCCCAGTGATTCCTCCATGCCCTGCTTGAATGAAGATATCTCTTGCTTTCCTTTAGTCACTTTAGATTGTGGGAAGTATTTGCTTAGAAACTTTGTAACCACTGCTTCCCACTCCGTGAAACTTTCTTCTGGAAAAGAGTTCAACCAAAGCTTAGCATTGCCTCCCAATGAGAAAGGAAACAAGCTAAGTTTGATAGCTTCGTCTGGCACCCCATTGATCTTGACCGTGTTGCAGATCTCATTAAATGTTGAAAGGTGCTCATATGGGCTTTCATGTGATAACCCATTAAATTGATTACTCTTTACCAGTTGAATTAATGCTGGTTTGACCTCCATGTTGGCTGCATTGACTCTAGGCCGAGCTATGCTATTGAAGTGCTGAGGTCCAGCAAGATTAGTGTAATCTGCAAGAGTTCTTCTAGCATTATTATTGTTCTCCATACTCCCTGTGCTATGAACAGAACCTTGTGGTGATGATTGTAGGAGAGTTTCAGGAGAAGGGAAAAGTTCTCTGGACGTTCTGATTCTTCTCCTCCTTCTACTCTCGTCTAGTCCTTCAAGTAGTGGTTCTGTTGTTTTCTTACTTCTAGTTCGAATTGCCTTCTGCATGCACAAGAAAACAAAACCCTAGAAAAGATTTGTTAGCACAAAAAGATATAGAAGAAAATAAAGATTGAAAAGATATAAGAAGATAAAAGATTTAGAAGATAGAATCAAATAAAATATAATAAAACCTAATCTAAAAAATAAAATCTAATCTAAAAGATAAAATAAAATAAAATCTAACCTAACCTAAAAGATAGAATAAGAATAAAATAAAATCTAATCTAAAAAGATAAAAATCTAATCTAACCTAAAAGATAAAAATAAAATCTAATAAAATCTAACCTAAAAATAAAAAACAGAAAACAGAAAAACAGAAAACAGAAAAATAAAATAAAAATTCGAAAATAAAATAAAATCTAATCTAAAAAGATAAAAATAAAATCTAACCTAAAAGATAAAAATCAAATCTAAAAAAAATAAAATCTAATAAAAACAGAAAAAATAAAAACAGAAATTCAAAATTAAAGTCAAAGGTAATCAATAATCACACAAATTAACCAGTTAAACCACGAATCCCCGGCAACGGCGCCAAAAACTTGATGGACAAATTTGTAAGCACCAAAATATGATGTCACAAACTTGTTTCACAATCGGCAAGTATGACCGAATCGTTCAAGTAATAAAACTTGGTAAGACCAAGTATCGTTCTTCCCAAAGGACTCACGGCCTAGTTTAGTTATGTGGTTTCTTGATTAACTAAGACTTACAAACGAAATATTTGAGTTTAAAATGCAAGACAGAAAATAAACATGTATGCATGAATTTTGATCAATGGCAAAGACAAAAGATAAACACTTTCAATGGAATATATGAATGAATATGTTGTTGGGGGTCAATTTCATCTCATCCACTCTCATATATTTTAGGAATTCATCATTCAAATCATCATTGTTAATGCCACTCTCTAATGTACCATTCTAGATGGCTTCTCCCTAATCAAATAGTTCATACAATTCCTAGCATTCCTAATGATTAGTTCATGAGTGCAGGAGCTTAAGGCAACCAATATAATGTTGTCAGTAAAATATTGGGAGAAATTCCCCGGATCTAGATTTCCCCGTACGTGTCCGTATCAACAAAACCAATAATCATGCATTAGAATGAGTTAAACAATGCAAGCATTGAGCAAAGAGGAAAAACCCTAACTAATGATGAAAAGAAAGCATATGTCTTAATTCAAAGATGTATTCAACAAATCCATATATGAGAGCTTCAAGAGATTACATTGATTCCCCAACAAACATACAAGGTTTAGTTCACCATATTCATGGTGAACCTAGATGAATAACAATGAAAGTATGAAAGAATAAACCCAATAAAGGTGAAGAGGTAGCCTAAGCATCCAAGATCCTCCTTCAAAGGGGTGAAAGAGAGAGTGTTTGTCTCGTTTCTGCCAAAGATACCTAACTATAGGACGTGCAAGCCCTTATATACTAATCTAGAGTTACAAAAGATTACAAAAGCCCAAGCCCAAAAAGTGCCGCTCAGCGCCATTTACCGCTCAGCGGTGGTTACGCGTCTTCTTTCTTCCCCTCAGCGGCCGTTTGCCCCTCAGCGGTTCCAACGCCACCTCTTGAGTGCCGCTCAGCGGTAGTTTGCCGCTGAGCGGTGCCTTCGACTTCTCCTTTTTGCACTCTTTCTTGTCTTTTCTAATGTCCTCTCTCTTATTCTTCACTTCTTTCACCAAATTCACCTCAAAACCTGCACAAAAACACTTAAATCAAGCATAAACCTGTCCAGCTCTCTTATTTCTGAAAATATACACAAAAGGCATGATTTCAAGCTAGTTTCTAAGTCTAAAGGTTGCTTTTAGTATCAACTTTAAGCATGAAAATAACAGTTTTTCAACTGTTATCACCATTGTTTGTTGTTTCAGGTGCACAAGGAAGAAAAGATTGGAAGAGGAGAAGAAATTCCTGATGACTGGGAGAAAAGAAGACCCCAACTTGGTACACCTGTGAGAATCAAAAACATGTTGTGGGTTGTGAAGGGCTTTAAAGAGAAGGAGATGATAGGGATAGAGTCTCCACATTCTAGAAGGACCAAAATAGTTCATAGGAAACAGTTGAGGAGTTGGTGGGATGACAACATCAACTATAAAGAAGGAACTTGAGCTTTACTGGGTCAAGCTAATGACATTAAAAGAGCGCTTGCTGGGAGGCAACCCAGTGGATTTAAGAACTTTTTAATTTTTCTTTGGTTTGTAAATTTTTAATCTGTTGAACATTATATTGCTGAACATAGCATCTACTGAAGGATGCTAGTTGGATATAGCATCTACTGAAGGATGCTAAGTGGTAACACCTACTGATGGGTGTTGGTAAGTGTGAAGCACCTACTGATGGGTGTTGGTGAGATTTTAAACACCTACTGATGGGTGTTGGTGGATTTTGGGTCAGGCTCGTGACGTTAAACAAGCGCTACCTGGGAGGCAACCCAATTGATTGATTGTTTTTGTTTATTTTTAGTTAAGGTTTGCATAAGCATTTTAAACATTGAATTGCAGGGAACTAGTGAGGGGCATGTCTGGGAGGCACGTAGGTTAAGAAAAGAAGGAGAAGAGCACATCACGAAAGTGCCGCTGAGCGGTAACTTACCGCTGAGCGGTACTCTCGCAGATGGGCTTTAGTTCCCCTTAGCGGGACCCGAGCCCATTAGGGTATTTTTATACCCTAAGTTGCACATTTGCGCATACTTTCAGACTCTTCTCTACACACACACTCCTACATACCTTTTCAAAGGTTCTCTACATGTTTTCCCTCATCCCTCTTTAGAAAATCTCCCTTCTACTCACTTGCTCACTAGTTTTCCATTTAAGTTTGGGGTTGGGAGAGAGCGTCATTAAAGGGGCTGATTTCTTCATTGTGGTTTACTAATGCTTAACAATGTATCTTTTGGTTTTGTGAATTATGTTTGATGTAGGGATGGCCTCCTCATCGGGCAAAAAGAATCAAGACTATAAGATCCAAGAAGAGGAAGATACAGACGGATGAATGCTATCATATGCTTATGCTTTTGTTGGTTTAAGTTTTCTAAACTTATTTATTTTTTGTTTTAGATTAGGGTTTGATGTACTCTATTGGAAACCTGGTTTGTTATGATGGTTTGCTATTAATTCTGATTGTTTGATAAGTAATGCTTGATGATGCTTATTGATTGATTGATGTTGAGATGATGTGCACATTAAATGCTTATACAGGTGATTCACAAACTTTGTGAACAAATGCAGGATATCATGATTGTGATTGTGAAATTAAGCAGGATGTGTATGTCAAATGTGAATGAGCTTATATGTGAGGTTTTGAGCTCCAGAGTTTTTGGTATGATTGAATGCTATTACTTTGAAAGCATGAATGACTTTGCCCAGGTTTTCTATGATTGAATCAATTGCTTGTTTTGCATCATGTGATCAAGGCCGTTTGTTGGAACCCTTTTTATTGGCCAAATTCATAAAGTTAGCCCACTAAAAGAGAACACTTTGTGTTTTATCCTTTGAACCCTTAGCCTTGAACATACACTGAAAACCCTTGATTAAAAATCTTTACCTTGAGTTAAGTAGAAGATCTTGTGTGGTATTGTTAAATGTTCAAGTTTGGGGTCGTTGGGAAAACATGAAAAAGGAAAAGCATTGAGCTAAGAGCTAAAAAGTAAGAATATGCAAAGAAAAAAAAGAAAAAGAAAAGAAAAGAAAAAGAAGCAAAGCTCAATGAAAATGCAAAGGCAAGTTGGGAAGAATAAGAAAAATTGTGTTGTTATGATTCTCTTAACTCAAGGATTTTGTGATCCAGAAAAACCAATTTTCTTGTTAGCCCAGCCACATTATAAGCCATTGAAAAGTCCTTGTGATGATGCATGCTTGTGAATGTTTTTGATTGTGGTAAAATGAAAGGCAAAGTTGATTCATGTAACATTGTGATAGTGGAGTGAATGAGTGAAACACTTTACCTCTTATACACTTGTGTGTTGAGTGAAACACTTTACCTAGTGAGGAAATATTCCATAAGCACATGAACATCCATGCTTAATTGATTGATCATTCATGAAAAATAGCATTTGTTGGAATTTAAATGACTTTGTGAACACTAAAGCATGTGCACATCTTGATTGAACTCTTTGTCATAAGTTTGAGTGAAGTTGTTACTTATCTTGAAAAAGAGGATTTTTGAATGAGTGAACCATCATATGAATTGGTTGAAGATTGAGTTACATCTTGTTTGCTTGAGGACAAGCAAAGTTCTAAGTTTGGGGTTGTGATAACAGTTGAAAAACTGTTATTTTCATGCTTAAAATTGACACAAAAAGCAACCTTTACACTTAGAAACTATCTTGAAATCATGCTTTTATCCATATTTTCATAAATAAGAGAGCTGGACAGGTTTATGCTTGATTTCAGTGTTTTTGTGCAGGTTTTAAAGTGAATTTAGTGAAAGAAGTGAAGAAGGAGAGAGATGGAATCAGAAAAGTCAACCAGAAACCAGAAAAGTCAACCAAAAAAGTCAACCAGTCAACCAAAAAGTCAACCAATCAACCAGAATACGAAAAAAGTCAACCAGACGAGTTTTGGGCCAGTTTTATGCGATTTTATGATCTGTTTGGGCCTGGACCCGTTTTCTATTATTTTTATGTCCTATTTAAAGACCTAGATGTCTTAGGGTTGGTATCTTTGGCAGAAACGAAGCAAACACTCTCTCTTCCACCCCTTTGAAGGAGGATCTTGGATGCTCAGGCTACCTCTTCACCTTTCTAGGGTTTTATCCTTCATTCTTTCATTATTGTTCATCTAGGTTCACCATGAATATGGTGAACTAAACCTTGTATGTTTGTTGGGGAATCAATGTAATCTTTTGAAGCTCTCATATATGGAATTTATGCTTGCATCTTAATCTAAGATTTATGCTTTCTTTCATCATTAGTTAGGGTTTTTCCTCTTTGCTTAATGCTTGCTTTGTTTAACTCATTCAATGCATGATTATTGATTTTGTTGATACAGGAACGTACGGGGAAGTCTAGATCCCGGGAATCTCTCCCAATATTATATTGGTTGTCGTTAAGCTCCTGCACTTGATGAACTAATTATTAGGAATGCTAGGAATTGTATGAACTCGTAATTAGGGAGAAGCCTTCTTGAAAGGTACTTTAGAGAGTGGCATTAACAATGATGATTTGAATGTTGAATTCCTAAAATATATGAGAGTGGATAAGATGAAATTGACCCCAACAACATATTCATATATATATTTCATTGAAAGTGCTTGTCTTTTGCTTTTGCCATTGATCAAAACCTCATGCATACATGTTTATTTTCTGTTTTGCATATTAAACCTCAATTATTTCGTTCTTAAGTCTTAGCTAATCAACAAACCACACAACTAAACTAGGCCGTGAGTCCTTTGGGAGAACGATACTTGGTCTTACCAAGTTTATTACTTGAACGATTCGGTCATTCTTGCCGATTGTAAAACAAGTTTGTGACATCATATTTTGGTGATCATAAATTTGTCCATCAATATACTACATTTAATTGCTCATTAATTTGATTCGGGTACAGCCTCGCTCAGTCACTCATATTGCCTAAGTCTTGGAGTATTTGATTAAGACAACAAACGCAAGGACAAAAATATGTCAAGTTCACAAACTTTGCATTTTGTTCAATGATGGACAAATTTGTAAGCACCAAAATATGATGTCACAAACTTGTTTCACAATCGGCAAGTATGACCGAATCGTTCAAGTAATAAAACTTGGTAAGACCAAGTATCGTTCTTCCCAAAGGACTCACGGCCTAGTTTAGTTATGTGATTTCTTGATTAGCTAAGACTTAAGAAAACAATGATTGAAATTTTAATATGCAAGACGAAAATAAACATGTATGCATGAATTGATCAATGGCAAAGACATAAGATAAACACTTTCAATGGAATATATGAATGAATATGTTGTTGGGGGTCAATTTCATCTCATCCACTCTCATACATTTTAGGAATTCAACATTCAAATCATCATTGTTAATGCCACTCACTAATGTACCATTCTAGATGGCTTCTCCCTAATCAAATAGTTCATACAATTCCTAGCATTCCTAATGATTAGTTCATTACCTCAGGAGCTTAAGGCAACCAATATAATATTGTCAGTAAAATATTGGGAGAAATTCCCCGGATCTAGATTTCCCCGTACGTGTCCGTATCAACAAAACCAATAATCATGCATTAGAATGAGTTAAACAATGCAAGCATTGAGCAAAGAGGAAAAACCCTAACTAATGATGAAAAGAAAGCATATGTCTTAATTCAAAGATGTATTCAACAAATCCATATATGAGAGCTTCAAGAGATTACATTGATTCCCCAACAAACATACAAGGTTTAGTTCACCATATTCATGGTGAACCTAGATGAATAACAATGAAAGTATGAAAGAATAAACCCAATAAAGGTGAAGAGGTAGCCTGAGCATCCAAGATCCTCCTTCAAAGGGGTGGAAGAGAGAGTGTTTGCCTCGTTTCTGCCAAAGATGCCTAACTATAGGACGTGCAAGCCCTTATATAGTAATCTAGAGTTACAAAAGATTACAAAAGTCCAAGCCCAAAAAGTGCCGCTCAGCGGTATTTACCGCTCAGCGGTGATTGCGCGTCTTCTTTCTTCCCCTCAGCGGCCATTTTGCCCCTCAGCGGTTCCAACGTCACCTCTTGAGTGCCGCTCAGCGGTAGTTTGCCGCTGAGCGGTGCCTTCGACTTCTCCTTTTTGCACTCTTTCTTGTCTTTTCTAATGTCCTCTCTCTTATTCTTCACTTCTTTCACCAAATTCACCTCAAAACCTGCACAAAAACACTTAAATCAAGCATAAACCTGTCCAGCTCTCTTATTTCTGAAAATATAAACAAAAGGCATGATTTCAAGCTAGTTTCTAAGTCTAAAGGTTGCTTTTAGTATCAACTTTAAGCATGAAAATAACAGTTTTTCAACTGTTATCACAACCCCAAACTTAGAACTTTGCTTGTCCTCAAGCAAATAAAATGTAACTCCATCTCCAACCAATTCATATGATGGTTTACTCATTCAAAATCCTCTTTTCAAGATAAGTAATAACTTCACTCAAACTTAAGACCAAGAGTTCAATCAAGATGTGCACATGCTTTAGTGTTCACAAAGTCATTTAAATTCCAACAAATGCTATTTTTCATGAATGATCAATCAATTAAGCATGGATGTTCATGTGCTTATGGAATATTTCCTCACTAGGTAAAGTGTTTCACTCAACACACAAGTGTATAAGAGGTAAAGTGTTTCACTCATTCACTCCACTATCACAATGTCACATGAATCAACTTTGCCTTTCATTTAACCACAATCAAATACATTCACAAGCATGCATCATCACAAGGACTTTTCAATGGCTTATAATGTGGCTGGGCTAACAAGAAAATTGGTTTTTCTGGATCACAAAATCCTTGAGTTAAGGGAATCATAACAACACAATCTTCTTATTCATTCCCAACTTTCTTTTGCCTTTGCTTTTGCATTTGCATTGAGCTTTGCTTCTTTTTCTTTTCTTTTCTTTGCATATTCTTACTTTTTAGCTGTTAGCTCAATGCTTTTTTCCTTTTTCATGTTTCCCCAATAACCCCAAACTTGAACATTTAACAATACCACACAAGATCTTCTACTTAACTCAAGGTAAAGATTTTCAATCAAGGGTGTTCAGTGTATATTTAAGGCTAAGGGTTCAAAGGATAGAACACAACGTGTTCTCTTTTAGAAGGCTAACTTTATGAATTTGGCCAATAAAAAGGGTTTCAAAAACACGGCCTTTGATCATATGATGCAAAACAAGCAATTGATTCAATCATAGAAAACCTGGGCAAAGTCATTCATGCTTTCAAAGTAATAGCATTCAACAATAACTACTCTGGAGCTCAAAACCTCACATATAAGCTCATTCACATTTTACATGCACATCCTGCTTAATTTCACAATCACAATCATGATATTATGCATTTGTTCACAAAGCTTGTGAATCACCTGTATAAGCATTTTAATGTGCACATCATCTCAACATCAATCAATCAATAAGCATCATCAAGCATTACTTATCACACAATCACAGTTAATAGCAAACCATCATAACAAACCAGGTGTTCAATAAAGTACATCAAACCCTAATCTAAAAACAAAAACAAATAAGTTCAGAAAACTTAAACCACAAAAGCATAATCATATGATAGCATTCATCAGTAAATGCTATCTCAGCTCCTCATCAGTCCGAGCTCTCTGTATCTTCCTCTTCCTCTGCATCATCATCTTCATCAAATGCATCCTCCTCCTCAGCTTCATCTTCATCCATGTCTCGGGCTGAAGCTTCAGCTGCTTCAGCTCCTCCATGCCATGGTTCTTCTGGCCACGCTACCACATTATGGAATTCATCCATAGTCCACCTGTGTGCTGGAGGGGTATCATACATCCCCACTATCATCTCAGCCGTGGCCACCTGCCCTCTGTGGATGGACTGCAACTGAGCACCTATAAGAGACATATACATGTCCCTCATCTGGAATGGTTCTGCCTCATGAGTATCAGCAGAAGTCCTGCTCTGTGCTGGCCTTCTCTCTCTACAAGCCTGGCGTGGTGGCACTGGCTGGGCTGCCTCCTCACCTCCACAGTACTGTCTGTAATAGGCCTCATCTATAGCTTTTCTTGGCCTCTCAAATGGTGGAACAGAAGTGTCCACCCCAGCTAGCTTGCAAAGGTGAGTGATCAAAGAAGGATGTCCCAGTGGTGCTTTGTTGTTTGAGGTGTTAGCACACACACTAATCTCATCAGCTATCACCTGCCCAATATTAACATTCAAGTTTCTGATAGCACAGTAGATGAAGAGTGCCCTGCTGAGAGTAATATCTGACACATGTGAACATGGCTGAATGTTGGCATGAGAAAATGCCATCCAATACTTTGCAAGAGGAGTCAAATCTGTCCTCCTAATATTAACCACTGAGCCAGATCTATTCCTTTGGAAGTGTCCTCCAGGTATGCACAATACTCTCTCAACATCCTCAAAGTCAGCACCTTCCTCCATGCTAAGAGCAAACTGGCATTGCTCACCAGCCCACACAGTATCCAGAAAGCTATTGATGGAGTCAGGATCATACCTGATAGCATGGCCTCTAACATAGCCCAAATAATTCTCAGCTGGATAATCACCAATCTTCTTTGCATTGGTGTAGAATTCTTTCACCACAGCTATGTTGGCAGGTGATGGATAAGTGGCTAGCTTTCCCCAATCATTCCCTAACACTTGCTCTCCAAATTGAGGAGCAAAGTTAGGTATCATTCCAACCTTTCTCTCCATTAGAAGTCTCCTGTCCTGAACCACCCTAAAGTGCTTCTCATGTTTCCTAGAGAGGAACCTGCCATTATGGGGCTGCTCTGGTTCCTTTTCCTTTCTCTTGGTTGCCATGGTTTTCAATCTCTTTCCTGAAGAGGATGCCATTCTTGGGTGGAGATGCTAGATGATATGAGAATGCTTCCAAACTAGAATGCTCTCTTCCAACCCCAAACTTTGATAGCACACTAGTGTAAAAGTGAGTGGAAGAGAAATTTTCTAAAGAGGGAAGAGTGAAAAGATGTGGAAAACCTAGGAGAAGGTGTGTGGAAGTGTTTGTGCAGAGAGAAGTCTGGAAATAAACCCTAAAACGCAGCTTGGGGTATAAAAATACCCTAATGGGCTCGGGTCCCGCTAAGGGGAACTAAAGCCCAATCTGCGAGAGTACCGCTCAGCGGTAAAATACCGCTCAGCGGCACTTTCGTGATGTGCTCCTCTCCTTCTTTTCTTGACCTACGTGCCTTCCCTACATGTCCCTCATAGGTTCCCTGCAATTCAATGTTAAAAATGCTTGTGCAAATCCTAAAAATAAACAAACAGAAAACAATCAATCAACTGGGTTGCCTCCCAGGTAGCGCTTGTTTAACGTCACGAGCCTGACCCAAAATCCACCAACACCCATCAGTAGGTGTTTCAAACTTACCAACACCCATCAGTAGGTGCAAAATCTTCTCACCAACACCCATCAGTAGGTGTTACAAACTTAGTATCCTTCAGTAGATACTTAACCACCTAGCATCCTTCAGTAGATGCTAAATCCAACAAAATAATGTCGAGAATAATGTTCACAAATTACAAATTATAAAACCAAATCAAAAGTTTGTAAATCTACTGGGTTGCCTCCCAGCAAGCGCTTCTTTAACGTCACTAGCTTGACCCTGTTAAAGCTCACGTTCCATCTTCTTTATAATTGATGTAGTCCTTCCACCAACCTTTCAACTGCTTCCTTTGGACTGTTTTGGACTCTCTAGAATATGGAGACTCTATCTCTATCATCTCCTTCTCTTTAAAGCCTTTTATAACCCACAACTTGTTCTTGAGTCTTACAGGTATGCCAAGTTGGAGTTTTAATTTTTTCCAGTCTCTAGGAACTTCTTCTCCTTTTCCAATCTCTTCTACCTTGGGTGCCTGAAAATACAAACAATGGTTATCAGAAACCTCAAGATTTTTATTTTTACCTCTAGTTATGGGTGCATCTCGAAATGCAGCTTTATAACTGGCTTCTTCCTCCTTTGCTTGTGTTTCATCTTTGAAGACATCCACCACCACTCTCTCCTCTCTGTCTTGGAGAACCACTATACCTTCATTCACATCTATGATAGCCCTGGCCGTTTTCATAAACGGTCTTCCAAGTATAAAAGGTATCTTCTCGGTTTCCATCTTCATCACCACAAAGTCTGCCAAGAACTGAAGTTTGCCAACACAAACTACAATGTCTTCTGCAATCCCACATGGCTCCTTTGAAGATCCATCAGCCATTACAAGATTAACCTTTACAGGTTTTATTTCAACATGGCCAATTTGCTCCAATAGAGAATAAGGCATCAAGTTAACACTTGAGCCTAAATCAAGGAGAGCTTTCTTTACCTTTTTCTTCCCTATAATGCAAGGGATAGAAAAACTGCCTGGATCTGCTGCTTTTGGTGGGAATGATTCTTTCTTAACAGTTATACACTTTTCTTCCTCATCCTCTCTACGTCTTCTTTTTGTAGAGGTTCCTTCATCTGATTTGGTGTAAACTGCTATTTTCTGTAGAATTTGTTCCCAAGGAGCTTCATTATCAACCATTTTGAATAAATCTGTGAAATCCATTGGTTTGTCCTGATTTGTTAGAAAAGGAAAAGTGTCCTTTCTTTCTTCTTCTCTTCTCTCTTCTGTTTCATCTTCTTCCAACTCAATGATCTCTTCATTTACACTCTTGACCACTTTGCACTCTTCTCTGGGGTTAACCTCAGTATTAGCCCCAAAGTTTCTGTTGGGTCTTTCTTCCAATTGCTTGGTGATCTGACCCATCTGAATCTCCAAATTCTTTATAGCAGCTTCAGTGCTCTTTTGAGAAGATTCAGTTTTCTGGATGAATTGCTGAAGAGTTTCTTCCAACCTTGTTGATCTGTCATTAAGCATAGATAATTGTTGCCACAAGGTTGGTTGCTGCTGCTGCTTATTATACTGATTAGCCTGCCCAGTTTGTCCTTGGCCAATGCTTGGATGTGGTTTCCAACCCTGATTATAATTCCCTTGACGGTATGGAAACTGATTAGCCATGAAGTTAACATCCTCCACGGCCTCCACTGGAAAAGCACACTGGCCATTTATGTGATCACCTCCACATAGTTCGCACAACTGGGTTTGTATCTGGGCAGCAGACTTCAACTCTTTAGGTAATTGAGCCAAAGTTTTTGTCAGAGTCTCTAGCTGTTGAGTTAGAATTTTATTCTGTGCTAGCAGAGCATCATGCGTTTGTAATTGTAGAACCCCTTTCTGTGGCATAGGAGCTCCTCTTTCATTGTGCAGCTCATTATCACTTGTAGCCATATTTTCAATGATTTCAGTTGCTTCCTCTGGAGTCTTCCATTTGATATTGCCTCCAGCTGAGGCATCTAGCATCATCTTGGTTTGTGAACCAAGCCCTCCAAGGAAAGTTAGGACTACTTCTTGATCTTCAAAGCCATGCGTGGGAGTTTTACGTAACAAGCTTTTATACCTATCCCATGCATGTCCAAGTGATTCTTCCATGCCCTGCTTGAATGAAGATATCTCTTGCTTTCCCTTAGTCACTTTAGATTGTGGGAAGTATTTATTCAAAAACTTTGCAACCACTGCTTCCCACTCCGTGAAACTTTCTTCTGGAAAAGAGTTCAACCAAAGCTTAGCATTGCCTCCCAATGAGAAAGGAAACAAGCTAAGTTTGATAGCTTCGTCTGGCACCCCATTAATCTTGACCGTGTTACAGATCTCATTAAATGTTGTAAGGTGCTCATATGGGCTTTCATGTGATAACCCATTAAATTGATTACTCTTTACCAGTTGAATTAATGCTGGTTTGACCTCCATGTTGGCTGCATTGACTCTAGGTCGAGCTATGCTATTGAAGTGCTGAGGTCCAGCAAGATTAGTGTAATCTGCAAGAGTTCTTCTAGCATTATTATTGTTCTCCATACTCCCTGTGCTATGAACAGAACCTTGTAGTGATGATTGTAGGAGAGTTTCAGGAGAAGGGAAAAGTTCTCTGGACGTTCTGATTCTTCTCCTCCTTCTACTCTCGTCTAGCCCTTCAAGTAGTGGTTCTGTTGTTTTCTTACTTCTAGTTCGAATTGCCTTCTGCATGCACAAGAAAACAAAACCCTAGAAAAGATTTGTTAGCACAAAAAGATATAGAAGAAAATAAAGATTGAAAAGATATAAGAAGATAAAAGATTTAGAAGATAGAATCAAATAAAATAGAATAAAACCTAATCTAAAAAATAAAATCTAATCTAAAAGATAAAATAAAATAAAATCTAACCTAACCTAAAAGATAGAATAAGAATAAAATAAAATCTAACCTAAAAAGATAAAAAGATAAAATCTAATAAAATAAAATAAAATCTAATCTAAAAGATAAAATAAAATCAAATAAAAACCGAAAAATAAAAAAACAGAAAAAATAAAAATAGAAAACAGAAAAACAGAAAACAGAAAAATAAAATAAAATCAAATAAAATACAAACTGAAAAATATAAACAGAAAAATAAAATAAAATTAAAAAAAATTCGAAATTTAAATTAAAAATAGAAAAAATAAGTCAAAGATAATCAATAATCACACAAATTAACCAGTTAAACCATGAATCCCCGGCAGCGGCGCCAAAAACTTGATGGACAAATTTGTAAGCACCAAAATATGATGTCACAAACTTGTTTCACAATCGGCAAGTATGACCGAATCGTTCAAGTAATAAAACTTGGTAAGACCAAGTATCGTTCTTCCCAAAGGACTCACGGCCTAGTTTAGTTATGTGATTTCTTGATTAGCTAAGACTTAAGAAAACAATGATTGAAATTTTAATATGCAAGACAAAAATAAACATGTATGCATGAATTGATCAATGGCAAAGACATAAGATAAACACTTTCAATGGAATATATGAATGAATATGTTGTTGGGGGTCAATTTCATCTCATCCACTCTCATACATTTTAGGAATTCAACATTCAAATCATCATTGTTAATGCCACTCACTAATGTACCATTCTAGATGGCTTCTCCCTAATCAAATAGTTCATACAATTCCTAGCATTCCTAATGATTAGTTCATTACCTCAGGAGCTTAAGGCAACCAATATAATATTGTCAGTAAAATATTGGGAGAAATTCCCCGGATCTAGATTTCCCCGTACGTGTCCGTATCAACAAAACCAATAATCATGCATTAGAATGAGTTAAACAATGCAAGCATTGAGCAAAGAGGAAAAACCCTAACTAATGATGAAAAGAAAGCATATGTCTTAATTCAAAGATGTATTCAACAAATCCATATATGAGAGCTTCAAGAGATTACATTGATTCCCCAACAAACATACAAGGTTTAGTTCACCATATTCATGGTGAACCTAGATGAATAACAATGAAAGTATGAAAGAATAAACCCAATAAAGGTGAAGAGGTAGCCTGAGCATCCAAGATCCTCCTTCAAAGGGGTGGAAGAGAGAGTGTTTGCCTCGTTTCTGCCAAAGATGCCTAACTATAGGACGTGCAAGCCCTTATATAGTAATCTAGAGTTACAAAAGATTACAAAAGTCCAAGCCCAAAAAGTGCCGCTCAGCGGTATTTACCGCTCAGCGGTGATTGCGCGTCTTCTTTCTTCCCCTCAGCGGCCATTTTGCCCCTCAGCGGTTCCAACGTCACCTCTTGAGTGCCGCTCAGCGGTAGTTTGCCGCTGAGCGGTGCCTTCGACTTCTCCTTTTTGCACTCTTTCTTGTCTTTTCTAATGTCCTCTCTCTTATTCTTCACTTCTTTCACCAAATTCACCTCAAAACCTGCACAAAAACACTTAAATCAAGCATAAACCTGTCCAGCTCTCTTATTTCTGAAAATATAAACAAAAGGCATGATTTCAAGCTAGTTTCTAAGTCTAAAGGTTGCTTTTAGTATCAACTTTAAGCATGAAAATAACAGTTTTTCAAATGTTATCATTCAACATATTGCAAGAACTCCAAAACACCTTTTTCATATTATTCACTTATGCGATATTCATTCATCCAACTTCGATCCATATTATATTCTTAACATACTTGATCAATTTCAATTTTTGAACTCTCACAAGGTTAGGCCCTACCCATTCAGAAAAATTATTTTTCATAATTTGCTATGACACATGCAAAGAAGTCTAACATGATAAATTTGATAAGATTTCGGCAACATTTCGCATTAGTCTCCAAAATACACGAAATGAGAGTGGTCAGGGATGACCAAAGTCAAATATGCATTCGGAGAATGATAACGGTTGAATATACCGTTATCTGTGATGCAATTTTGATATCAAATCAACTCGTTTTGACTTAAAAGCTTGCTTGAACTCTTGTTTTTAGTTTAGTTTTGTGGATAAGTGAATCAAGGTTATACTTTATGATTTTATCACTAAATTCCCTTAATTTTGTAGGTTATGGGTATGTTTTGCAAGAATAGCAAAAGTATCAAGGAGTCAGAACTCAAGAGGGACAACAAAAGCACTAGAGAACAAGTTTTTGAAGGCGGATGGCGCCTGGTTGCCCTATTCTCGGACCCTCAATGCCACATGTCACGTAGGAAGCCTGCTTGTCCTCTTCAGGGGCCCTCAGGGGTGATGTTCATGCATGAGCGCCTGCTTGCCCCCTAAGGGGCGTTGAGCGCCAGCCAGATACATCGTTGAGCGCCTGCTTGCCCTCTGAGGGGCGTTGAGCGCTAGTCTCCATGCAGTTTCGCCTACTTGCCCTTAGTTGGGGCGCTGAGCACCAGCGACTTGGGCTTATGGACCAATGTTTTTATCTATTTAAGGACTTGCACACCCTAGGGTTGGTATCTTTTGATGATTGAAGCATAGAAACACAATTTTCGCCCCTTTGGAGGCAGATTGGGGATGCGGGAGCTCTCCTCTTCTTTTTCTAGGGTTTTTATCTCATTCTTCCATTGTAACCAAGGTGCTCTGTGACAATGGAGAGCTAAACTCATTTGTTGTTGGGGAAGATGTAACCTCTAAACTTTCATGTCTTTGAATATGATTTAAACATTTTATGCTTCTTTCATTGAATGTTAGTGATATTCTTCTATTCGTAATGCTAGTTATGTTTTGGCCATTCATAGTTTGATGTTTGATTTGTGTGAGTATTGGGAAATATCTTACGAATCATGATCTTAAGAATTTCACCTGAAGGGAGTATTGCCTAGACATAGGGATTAAACGTTTGCTTGTCTTAAGCTTCTGTTCGTAATGCAAAGTTGATTGTTAGGGATGCAAGGGATTATGGTCTAATTAAGGATAGGCTTTTTACGCCGAGACATCGAGTTCTAAGTAACTTAGAAAGTGACATTAACATTCTAATGAAGAAGATGAATTCTTATATGCATGAAAGTAAGGAAGGTGAAATCTAAACCCCAACAACATAATCATCTCATATTATCAACACCATCCATTCATTTGTGTTTTAGCCATTAACATTCTAATGAAGAAGACGAATTCTTATATGCATGAAAGAAAGAAGGTGAAATCTAAACCCCAAAAAACATAATCATCTCATCAACACCATCCATTCATTTGTGTTTTAGCCTCAATTGATCAATTTGCATTCATATTTACTTTTGTTGCATTAACATTTAAAAACCAACAAAATAGCTTTTCAATCCTAATTAGTTAAGTAATTACACGATTGTTTAGTGCCGTGAGTCTTCTAGGATACGATACTTGGTCTTACCATTTTATATTACTTGGTACGATTTGATACATGCCAATGAGTTAACAGAGAACAACACAAATTATCTGAACCAAAATTTTATTAATCTTATCCATAAACTCCAACGTACATGTTATAACAAATTATGAAAAATAGTTTTTCCAAACTGTCCAATCGAACAATTCAAAATTTAATACAAACGATTAAAAGATTAATCATTCGTGTTAAATTTCAAACAGGAACTAAGTTTTACTCAATGATTTCATACTTATAATATATTCAAAATTAGCTCAACAATATATATTACGAAAATTCAATCTAAAAAGTTAACTTAACATGTCAATCATAATAACACAACAAACTTTATCACATGCTTTAACCAACAACCAAATAACATGCATATCCAAAAACCAATAACATGCATACCCAAAAGCCAATAACATGCATACACAAAATGTTTTCCATAAAATCTAACCTTTTTAACAGGTTAAAAATGCAGTGGAGGGAAATGGAGGAGTGGACTGTCCAAAAACGCACAAAAAGCCATCTAAAACGAGAAAAAAGGCTGCCCAAGAACACAAGTAGAACTGCACCAAAAAGCATTTTAATCAGTTCAAATGAAAGATAATTCATCAAAGAGTAATTTAATCGGAGTAAAACTAAGTTTAAACGATGCAAAAAAGAGAAAACGCACCTGAAATGCAATGCCGCGAAGAGAAATCGAGAAGAGGAATATGATGAACAGTGTGCATAACTACCTCGAGTGTGCAGTTTGGTGTAATAAAAAGACTTTAGACGTTGGACCCCCTACTTGGCTGCTGTCTATATTCATTTAAACGTCGGGGCCCCTACCAAGACGACGTGTAAAGCATTTAAAACATTAATTTTGGCAGAGCCTTTTGGCGTCCAACTTTAGGGGGATTGACGTCTAAATAGCCATTAGACATCAGGGCTGACAGGCCGACGTATAAGAGCAATGGAATAGTCACTTTTTACCTACTTCTGCAGGTCATTAGGCGTCCGGGGAAGGGGACCGACGTCTAAGTAACCCTTAGACGTCCGGGAGGCGCGATCAGACGTCTAAATGGCATCAAATAGTGACTTTTGGGATTATTAGTTGACCATTTTGGCATCCAATGGGGAAATCCGACATATAAATAGCCCTTAGACGTCGGCCCCTCTCAAGTTTGACGTCTAAGAGCAATAAAAAAACAATTTCTGATTCGGTAGTCAAACGTTTAAGGGGTGACGTTAAATGTTTTTTCTGCACTAGTGTTTCGGTATGATTTAATTTCTTAATTTTTATATAAATACAACATATATAGATGTATTTATTATACAATATTATATTTATATTAATATTATGTATTTTAAACATATTATAAAATATACTTTAATTTTAAATTTTATTATTGTTTTACAATTGAATTAAATTGGTATATTAAGCGAATAAAATACATTAATTTAATATTTGTAAATGTTTCGAGCCAGAGACATTTCAGACTAACATGGACAGTGTGGTTAGAACACATCTCGGTCTAACCTATCGTGGAAGCAAATTAATTTGTGAAACATAGTCTTAGTAAAAGCGTTACAAAATCTTAATAATTTCGGAAAATTTAGATAATTAAATAAGTTATTAGATTAAATTTTTTTGCCAATAAATAAATCTGTTTCACTCTTTTCGGCTAGTACAGCCACGCCTCCTATTATTCTGATTTCAAGAAATAACTTAGCGCCTTATCATGTCTCCCGCCATCACCACTCCAACACAGCCGTTATCTATCGCCGTCACTTCGGCGGCGCGTCCTCAACGGAAGACGGGGTCGGTTAAGACCGACAAAAAGAAAGGGCAAACCAGCCTCGGCTTCGGCGGCGACAAGAAGGAAACAAAGTGGCACTGCGTGGAGGGTTGTGGGGCATGCTGTAAGCTACAAAAGGGTCCTTCCTTTCCTTCTCCAGAAGAATTTTTCGATGACCCTTCTGATGTTCAGGTCCATTTCTATTTCTACCCTTTTTTTTTTCAAAAAATCATATCAAATTAACATGTACTAGGTTAGTTAGAGTGGTATTGAATTCGGTTTCCTTAACCATGGTCTCACTATATTTGAGTTTTGTAGACGAAAAGTTGGAAATGAGAGGAAAATTACTCGATAGGTTCCGAAATAGAGATTAACATAAGTCATAGTGATTGAAAAGAATGGTAGATACAACATGGTCATATAAAAAGTTCAAATAGTTTGTTTATTCTTCTATTGTTGTCACATGTCATGTGATATACTCATGTGATGTGATGTACTGTGAATTGAGCTATGAACATGCCATTTATATCTAATTGCTTATCTGTGTTACTCTGATGAATTTCAGCTCTACAAAAGCTTGATAGGACCAGATGGATGGTGTATTCATTATGAGAAGAGTACTCGGAAATGTTCCATTTACCCTGGTTGCTCTCATTCTCGATGTTTGAATTTCAATTATTTCATCAACGGGAATGTTAGGTTTAGAGTTTAACTTTTCATTCATTTGTTCTTCAGATCGTCCGTATTTTTGCCGTGCGGAGCCAGAGGTGTTTAAATCTTTGTTCGGGGTTAAAGAAAAGAATTTCCACAAGGAAGCCTGCAGGTCCACCTTTCTCACTTTTTAATTATGTTTCTCAGAAAGAATCAGACTATAAGATTATAGGGGAATTTGTTTTGACCTCTAATCATAAATGAATATGCCATTCAAAACTGAATGGTGTTTGAAGATTAACTTGCTCCACGTGCTCCCTAGATACTTTCCCTGGTATGTTTAGTCCAGGTATCTCTCTAGTCTCTAATGGATTTAAGCAATATAATGGGTAAAGAATCTCATGAATTGTGATATTGGAAGAATTCTAAGTTTTATTTGAAGCCCTTACAAAATGTTGGGGCCTCTTCAAGCTGGAATTAGGTACAACTTTGTGTCAAGGTTTGCTAGTGAAGCTTCTGGGGTTATATTTATATTTTGAGGAGTTTCTGTAGTATCTGTAGTTGTTCACAGTTAGTTATATATTGATAAGAAAGAAAGACAAGGCTTATACACAATGAAGTTAACTTTTGTCAACATTTGCCTTTATTTGGTTGGGGACTAATGGTGGGTTGGAGCTTTCTAGAAGATGGTGTTGGCATTGTAGATTCATTATAAAATTGGAGTATGGTTGTTACATGTGGGGACACTAGGCTCAAAAGAATGACTCGAAAGCCTGCAGGGTGGTCTAATTTTATCCATTATTAATATGGTTCAAATTTATTACCTTATGGTATTTTAGAAAGAGTTTGATACATTTGGTATGTTAATTGTAAGGCCTGAGTGCCACGTAGCAAAGGGGAATCTTTCGCAACGGGGAATCTTTACCTCGGTCTTTCCTTTATTTTCCATACTTTGCATTGAATGAAAAGGGGAAGAAAAATATTCTCATCTCCTCTCTTATCCCTTTTTTAGGAGGCACCCTGACCTTGAATACAGTGCTTATTTCTTTTTTTCTTAACAATGGTGTAGACAAAGTTTTAATTATACTAATAAGAGCCCCATCTTCCCCTGGAATTGTGACGTTGGTATATGCTTGAATTTGAGGAACAATCACTCCTCACTATGGAGCAGAGTTGTTCATACATGCTGAATTTTGCTAAAGCAGAACTCATATTTCAAATTTTGTTACGTTGCCCCATATTTTTTGTTGACCTTTTAGCAATTTATTCACTGAATATATTGTACAAAAAACTGACAAAAATTATTAAGCAGAAAATTTCCTTGAAGGCCGAAGCTATTTTATACCAAGGCACCCAACGAAGTTTGTTTCTCTTATCGAATATTCTTCCTTTCTTGCAGTTTCTGCAGGGACACGATTAAGGCTATTTATGGTTCCAATTCAGAGGAACTTTATAATTTCAACAGCTCAATAAGGAAATCTTCTTG
This sequence comes from Vigna umbellata, assembly GCF_029865625.1. Taxonomy (NCBI): domain Eukaryota; kingdom Viridiplantae; phylum Streptophyta; class Magnoliopsida; order Fabales; family Fabaceae; genus Vigna; species Vigna umbellata. The sequence continues at coordinate 15,434,883 of NC_142173.1, read as the reverse complement.
TTAGAATTTATGGGTTTGGACTCGAAATTGCTCAAGGTTATATTATCTTGTCATTGCGTCCATTGATTAATATGCTGGTGGGAGTTTTCTTGTTTATAACTTCTGATATATGATTTGTTGAGATCATGCATGTACTTAGGCAACAGTGGAAAAAATAGCTATAGATAATGAACTTTTTTGAGAATTATTGATTATTGCCTTATATCTTATTTTAGGCTAACTTAAATACCCTAATTAGTTAAACCAACTATTTATTCTCTTATTTGTTTTTCTCTGCCCAACATCAAATTCTGTACAATATTGTGGATGGGCGTGTGGTAAAATTTTCCCTTAAACTTCAGTGGAAATTCTTTATTACATTGACATGTGAGACACTGATATTCCTTCCATCCCACTTGAATCCTCCATATTTAGTAACTGCCATAATAAAAATGAAGTAATCACTAGAGTTCATCTAATATGAAATCAAGAATCTGTCCTTATCCATGGCTGCAACTTCTTTCTTTGAAACTTAGAGGCTGTTCCCTGGAAGATTTAAGATGCCAAAGTTTGACTAAACTTGGATCATATACTAAATAAAGTGTTTGTAACAGCAGACTTTCCCTGGCTTGCATCTCGTCTGGGATTTCTCCTCAATACATACGTATAAACTTTTCACGCACTACATTCCTATTGAAGCATGGCTATCATATTGGTATTCACATACTGGCAAAAAAAAAATTTAGAGCACTATGTTTACTTTGATTATCGTGGTTGAGGTTTCCTATGCCTTTTTTTTCTACTTCTCGTTTAAACAGAACTTGGAAATATGAGCTTTAGATGGATGGATAGTAAAAAACCTATTTTTCAGATCCAAAAATCAAATGCCAATGCAAATGTATGGCTTTAGATATCAACTGACAATAAGAAACAGCTAATTATTATAATTGTATTGGGTTTACATTTTTTTTAACTTAAACATTGTCATTCATTTGTTATGTTTCTCTGTGAGTATGATAATTGTTTCGAAATTTCTTGTTAATAAGTTTAATTTACTTTTACCAAAGATAATGAAATATTTAATACATATCTCTTTCCCACATGTACTTTCTTTTCTTTCACTAGATATTTAACATTATATCAGTTTATTTGGATGAATGTATAACAAATAATAAAATTGTCTACTGTTTTCAAGGCTTAATATCTATTTTGGTTCCTATTTTTCTTCAGTTTTATTCAAAGTGATCCTTGAATTTTTTTTTACGTTCAAAGTGATCTTAATTTTTGTAATTTTTCTATGACGGTGTCTAAATTATTAACGACATAGTATGAAGTTCAACCAATAGTGAATGATGTGGCCCATTTTTTTTAAAGTGGTTGCCCACCTCATCATCTGTCACTTCATCATCTTCCATATTCAACCTCAAGAACCCTAGTTGTCATGGTCTTCTCATTTATTGCCCCACCACCATAAGGCAGAATCGTTTACCACTGTGTATCTATGTTCACCATCATGTACCTAGTTTCACGCTACTGTGAAAACCAATCCATGACCAGACTATCTTTGTCGCACTAGCCTCCATCATCATAGCACAACCACAAAATCCTCACGTCTCTTACAACCATGTCCATCATGACACTTGCAATTAAAACCAACACAATCCAAGAACAAAACCTAATTTCCTTGACGAACCATCATGAGACCAAAAGCAGCCACCATGATGCTCATCTCCAACAACCATTCTCTTATGGGTTGTGTAGAAGAAGATAGGCCTTATTTTCCAACCAAGAGGGGGCGAATTGGTTCTGTATTAAAAAAGTGTTCTTTTCAAAGCCATTAGAAAATCTTCAACCTTTCTTGAAATACAAGCAAATAAAGAATGTAATGAAATGAAAGAGATAAGGGATAGAAAGAAAAACACCAAGATTTATACTAGTTCGGCCTCAATTCCACTTCACTATATAGATTGAGTTATATAGCAAGAATTACATAGACACTCCCTCAATGCAATCTCCTCTCCAACTCTAAATCTAATGTCGAAAAAACAACACAGAAAGAACAATCCTCTTTTTGTAGAAACCCTTTGACACACCCCTCAAAGAAACCAGAACTCCATGTTCTCTTCCTAGCCACCAGCAACAGAGAAACCACAATCCATAGAGTGCAAAATCAAAATTGATCTGATTCAAAACACCTAAGAGTGCATATGGTGATCAATAAATGTAAGCACACATCAATTCCTTTAAGAATCCTTTCAATCTTCTAAATGAAATGCTTCTTGGTTCTTAGAGAATGAACACTCTTTCAATTTAAGATCTCAAATAACGTTTTCAGATATAAAAGATAATATTCCAAAAGTTCTTTTTAATGCAGAGAGTTATGCGTCAATATATAGTTTTCTCAAGTTTGACGCATCTTAATCGATTGCAATATTAATGTAATCGATTAAACAATTAACACTACTATAATAGAATTACATTAAAACACATTTTACAGATTACGCATTTAGTGTAATCAATTACACATTTAATGTAAGGTTGTTAAGACTTATCAAGAAAACAAATTTTCAAAGTACACGAGATTTAACCAATTAAGAAAATAGTGTAATCGGTTAAGTATAACACTTAAGCAAATTTGAAAACTTTTTCACTTCAAAACTCATCCCTACACTTAGCAAACAAGTATAAGCAAAGACACGAGTTTAAATCGATTATACATATAATGTAATAGGTTAAAACTTCCAGTTTGCCACAATTAAGTATTTACTAATATCTGATGGATCTAACTGATTACATAAACAGTGTAATTGATTAATTCATACAGATATGCATTGTGCAAAGATTTTTATCATTCAACATATTGAAATCGACTTAAAATTGTTATTTTGCCACACATTTAAAGTTCAACATAAGTGCTTGTGGTTTTCCTTTTCAAAATCATATGTCATGCATTCACATATAAAAGAAGAGGTTGAGAGATTTAGATTTCGCACCCTTTCAAAACGCTACAACCTCCATTCACCAAAATCCTTCTACATTTTAACTATCCCGTGTGTCGCAACCGGAATCGCGACGGGACGACGATTCAAAAAAAGGAACGGGTTTTGAAAAGAGATTTTGGAGTCGCCACCATAGTTTATTATGGAAAACTACGGAAAAACCATAAAATAATAAGAGAAGGTGTTAGCACCCTACAACGCCTGCCCTAAGGCAGTACCTTTAACTAAATGCACGAATATGATGTGGTTTTCAAAATGTTTAACTATCCCCTAAAATAAAATTCTAAATAAACAAAATATATTTTTTAGTTTTTTGGGTCCGACAAGGATTGACCTTGCTCCTACGTATTCTCATTCAAAATGAGAAATCAAGGTTACGTAGTTCTTTTGGAAACTGGGTTGAAAATTTCGTTTAGGAAATTGTTTGAGAATTTTGTTTGGAAATGATTTTGGATTTTTGGGAAGTGAACCTGACAAGGACTAGCCTTGCTCGTACGTATCTCCACTCTTGATGGAGAATCAAGGATCACGTAGTTATGGCCGAGAGATTGTTTGTCGTTTGAAAAAGCAAATGTTTTTAATTTTTGAACATTTGTTTTATATTTTCGAGAAAAAAGGAGGTAATGAGTACTAGGCCAACACGGACGGTCACACGAGCGCTCATACCATTATTTAAATTTTTTAATAGAAAACTATTGAACACTAGGACGATACGAACGATCACACGAGTGTTCAACCTTTAAAGCATACTTTGTTGTTTTTATTAAAAGAAAGAGAAAATGTTTTTAGCATAAGGATGACGCGAGCGGTCACACGTGTACTTAACCTTTAAAACATACTTTTCTTATTTTTAGTTAAGAAGAAAGAAAAGGTTTTTAGCACAAGGACGACGCGAGCGGTCGCACGTGTGCTTAAAACTTTAAAAATGTATTTTTGTAATTTTTTATAAGAAGAAAAAAAAAGAAGAGGTTTTAGCACAAGGACGACGCGAGCGGTCACACGTGTGCTTAAACCTTTAAAATATTTCTATAATTTTTATAAGAAAAAGAAGAGGTTTTTAGCACAAGAATGACGCGAGTGGTCACACGTGTGCTTAAACCTTTAAAATATTTTTATAAGAAAAAGAAAGAGGTTTTTAACACACGAACAACGGGAGCGGTCACACGTGTGCTTAAACATTTAAAATATTTTTATAAGAAAAAGAAGAGGTTTTTAGCACAAGGACGACGCGAGCGGTCACACATGTGCTTAAACCTTTAAAATATTTTTATTCTATTTTAGAAAAAAGAAGAAGAAGAAAAGGTTTTAGCACAAGGACGATGCGTGCGATCACACATGTGCCTAAACCTTTAAAAATATTTTTGTAAATTCGTATATATATATATATATATATATATATATATATTATTTTTTATGTATTATTAGATATGTATTTAAAATAAATAGATATTTATAATAAATAAATAAAATAAAATAAAAACAATAAAAATAATAACAACAATAAAAATAATAAAATAAAAAAACAAACAAAATAAGATAAATAAGGGAACAAAATAAATTAAATAAGGAAAAGCAAATAAATAAATAAGTTATAAAAATAAAACAAATAGTGGGGGGCCTAAATAAGAAAATGGGGTGTCTAAACTAATTTTCCTTTTATAAACAAATGGGGCCTACAACCCAAACTGAAAGGGGTGAGGAAGTGAGACATTTTGTTTTTCTTGGGCTTGGCCTAAGCCCAAGCGGAAAGGGGTGTGAAAACGAAAAACAAGGGGGGCAGTAAGGAAAAGGTTCCACACCGAACGGGGCAAGGCCTAAGGTGGATGAGGTGCGAAATATGAATAAAGGGGGTATAGAACAATTCTTTTTTTTTTTTTGGGGCTTGGCCCAGCCCTGGCCCGAGGGTTTTGTTTCTGCTCCCTAACCTAGAATTCCCTAGGCGTTTCCTATCCTCCTCCCCATTTGCACGTTTCACTCTACTCAGAGACATCCCTCGCATCTCCCTTTCCCTGCCAAGACCGACCACCGCGTCATCTCCGTATGCACACTGCCGTCCCAGCCAGATCGGCCACCGCGGGTCGCCGTCCAAGCCGTCGCCAGCTCAGCTGTGCCCCGTCGAGACCATCGCTGGCCGTCACTCCAGCCCTTCCAACTCCACCGCTCACGGCTGGCATCACCTTCGGGCTTGCCCTGAGGCGCTTCCGGCGAGGCGGGTCGCCACTGCGATCTTAACCAGTCGCACTACTCACCACTGAGATCGTCGCCGGTCACCAGATCCAAGTCTTTACTCCCTTCTCTTCTTCACGCACAACCCAAGACTCACCCCTCAGCGTCGCGTGCCGCTGACATCAGCCGCCGCGAGCACCACCACTCCTAGCCAGGACCATCGCCGACCACCACTCTAAGCTTCCCTTCTCCTCTTCGCGCGCGGAAGCTCTCTCCCCTCTCCCAGACGTCGCGAATCGGGACCCCAACGACGCCCTTTATCGCGGCCAAAGTTGTCGCCGGTTGCCGTACCCCAGACACCGTCTCTCATCTCACGAATGAAACGCCACCGTGGACGAAGCTGGCCACCATTTTCTTCACCGGAATTTGCTTCCTCACTGACGCTGCCGGCACCATTTTCCTTCTTCCCCTTACGAGTTTTTTCCATGCCAAAAGCATCTATAGCAACACTACTTTTCCTTCTCTTAATCCCTTCTTTACATTTATGGATTAGTTTGATGTTTTGTCTTCTGAGATTAAGAACAATGGGCGTGTGTGGTGTTCTAAATTGGTCATTGTTCTTGGTTGTGGCTTTGTGCAATGCAGGTTGAGGATGGTGTTGGGTTTTGAGGATGGGAGAATGAAATTCCACCTATGCGTGAAGATGAAGACAGTGTGCTGGTTGATGACAAATTTATGAACACCGAAAAACGGCGCCACAAACTTGTTTAACAATCGGCAAGTGTGACCGAATCGTTTCAAGTAATAAAACTCGGTAAGACCAAGTATCGTTCTCCCAAAGGACTCACGGCCTAGTTTAGTTATGTGATTTGTTGATTATTTAAGACTTAAGAACAAATTGATTGTAGTTTTATATGCAAAAGACAATAAATAAACATGTAAGCATGAATTTGATCAGTGGAAAAGACAGAATACAAACACTTTAATGAATTATATGGATGAGTATGTTGTTGGGAGTTATCAATTTCATCTTATCCACTCTCATATACTTTAGGAATTCAACATTCTTTTCATCAATTGTTAATGCCACTCTCTAAATCACCTTGCAAGAAGGCCTATCCTTAATTACGAGTTCATACAATTCCTAGCATTCCTAGTAATTAGTTCTGAAGTGCAGGAGCTTAAAGGCAACCAATATGCTATTGGGAGAATTTCCCCGAATCTAGATTTCCCCGTACGTTCCCATATCGACAAAATCAATGATCATGGCAATGAATGAGTTAAACAAAGCAAGCAATAAGCAAAGAGGAAAAACCCTAACTAATGATGAAAGAAAGCATAAGTCTTAAAAGTAAGATGTTATAACAAATTCCATATATGAGAGTTTCACAAGACTACATTGATTCCCCAACAACAATACAAGGTTTAGTTCACCATATTCATGGTGAAACTAGATGAATAATAATGGAAGAATGAAAGATAAAACCCTAGAAAGGTGAAGAGGTAGCCTAAGCATCCAAGATCTTCCTTCAAAGGGGTGGAAAAGAGAGTATTTGCTTCGTCTCTGCCAAAGATACAAACCCTAGGACGTCCTAAAGCTTATATACTATTCTAACAATACAGAAAAATTAGGCCCAAGCCCATAAAAGTGCCGCTCAGCGGTAAACTACCGCTCAGCGGTAAGTGCGTGAGTTCTTTTTCTCCCCTCAGCGGCATTTTCACCCCTCAACGGATCCAACGTGAGCTCCTGAGTGTCGCTCAGCGGTAAACTACCACTGAGCGGTACTTGCGGCTTCTCCTTTTGCACTTTTTGATGTCTTTTCTGATTCCATCTCTATCCTTTTTCACTTCTTTCACCAAATTCACCTTAAAACCTGCATAAAAACACTGAAATCAAGCATAAACCTGTCCAGCTCTCTTATTTCTAAAAATATAACCAAAAGCATGATTTCAAGCTAGTTTATGAGTGTTAAAGGTTGCTTTTAGTATCAATTTTAAGCATGAAAATAACAATTTTTCAACTGTTATCACTGATGCGCGTATGAATGTGAGTGTGAGGGTGATAGTTGATTATGTGATAATGGTGTATGGGTTGGCGAGATGGGGAAGCCTTAGTAGATGCTGGGAAGTGAATGAGTTGAACATTTTGGCTATGTGAGACCGGTGTGGTAGTGGTTGTGTGTGACTTTCTGCTTAGTGATGATTTCCTTGTTGAAGATAGGAGAACCCGTGATGTTTAGAGGAAAAGGATGAACGTATGCTATACGATTCTAGAATAGGGAATGTGGCAGACTCACCGTAGCATAAGCAAAATGGAATAAGCATAAAAGGCAGTTATGCAGTAAGCCTACATGACCACACAGGTGAGCAAGAGGCTTACCTCTCGGAGCTCTATGGCTGCTACTAGTTGCGTGTATCCGGTGACCTCCTCTGGCCCTTGTCTTTCTTTGTCGGTGCCAATGGTGGATGCCCTTCTATGACTAGATGATGACCCAAGATGAAAGTATGAAGAAGCAATGTCCAATCCTTCTTTGCTTTTCTCTCCAAAACCAGAATAATAACAACCTTCCCTCTGCTCTCTCTGTGTGTTTTTGTGCAATTCTCTGTGTCCCAAATCGCTCCATACCCAATTCCTATGGATTGTACCAATACCTGCAATCCGCCTCTGCCATCACCCTAGCACTATGAAGAAAACATTTTGCTCCCTCTCATTCCAACACACACATACACTGCTCCCTAAAAAAAACACTTTTTCCTTTTTTTTTCACGTTTCAAACCTTTTTTCTTTTTTTTTCTTTTTTTAAAAAAAACACTAAATCAAATACAAAATAGTATAATGAAATTAAAAATAATAGGTTTAATACCTATTTTGGTCTCGCTTTTCGTAGGGTCTGTTTAAAGTGGTCCTCCTTTTTTTCAAAAGTTCACTAACATCCTACTTCTCGCAAAAACGATGCACGTTAGTCCTTTTTGGTTACGGCGTTAAAAAGACTAACGGCACAGCTGCCCAGCTGGCACAAAACTGATGAGTTGTACAGTTTTGGTTGAGGTGACATTGTGAATTGTTAATTCCTGAAAGCAAAGGATTCATGGTTGTTTTTCCCAAATTAAAAAGCAAAGTTAAGGTTGTTGGCAAGGCCGGGAGCGGTAGCCAGCTTTAGGTACGACGAATTCCTAGTGGCAAAGTACATCCAAGCCCTTCCCCAAACAAACTCATCCCAATAGCTAGTCGAATTGTAGAACACAGAAGCCTCGTTACCCTGACTGTACCTCCCTCTCTGCTTCCTCGAAAAGCCATACAGCGTGGTGGCGTTGTGAACCAGCTTCTGCGAATACGCCCTGTTGTCCTTGAACACAATCGAGGCGGCAGCCAAGGCCGCCACCATCTCCGTGGCGAGATCGAAGCAACTACTGCACTCCTTGACGGGGCGAGTGTAATCGATGTCCTCGGGCCTCATCCAGAGCAAACCTGAGCGGCGATGGAATTTTTATTTGGGCGTTGAAGAAGAGGAGGGCTTTGTGGAGAGCAAGAATGTCGTTATCGAGAGGAGCGGGCTTGTGGTGGTGGCGTGGGACGGTTTTGACTATGAGAGTGATTAAACCGGTGAGGACAGCGGAGACGGCGAGAGTGCCAAGTGTTCAGATAAAGACTTTGCGGCTGACGATGATGCATCCCAGATCTACGTATTTCTTCTTCTTCTTTTTCTGTTCTCCGGCGCCCAGGAGCTAGCTCTGTTGAGTCTCGTCTAATACCGCGCGGTCCAACTCCTGATGATTGCGGCTGCGCTCGTCGTCCGTGGCGGAGTCCGTGGCGGAGTCCGTGGCGTGGATCTCCAGCGGCCCTCCCCACGGATCCCTACCATACATACTCATTTCCGATACCAACCCGTACTTCCCAGTCACCAATCCCCAATCCCTAATCTAACAACGTAATGCAATGTTGTGAATGGTAAAGTAGATTTGCAGTGACTCCTCTCTGTGTGCAGGAAGTATCGGTGGTGGAGACAGAAGGACGACTACTGAGACACGTAATGGGAAAAACAACCATGAATCCTTTGCTTTCAGGATGAATCAGCAATTCACAGTGCCACCTCAACAAAAACTGTACAACTCATCAGTTTTGTGCCAACTGGGTAGCTGTGCCGTTAGTCTTTTTAACGCCGTAACCAAAAAGGACTAACGTGCATCGTTTTTGCGAGAAGTAGAATATTAGTGAACTTTTGAAAAATAGGAGGACCACTTTGAACAGACCCTACGAAAAGCGGGACCAAAATAGGTATTAAACCAAAATAATAACAAAATAAAATGAAAATGCAGAAAATAAAATAAAACAAGTCAAAAATAGAAAGAAACCTATCATTTAGTCAATCCGGACGAAGTTGGGTGTTGACACCGTGGATCTTTTCGTGGTTAGATTTTCAATTTTTTCCCATCTTTAGTGTTATTATGCTTTTCTTTTGATTTTGATTTTGATTTCATTTATGAACATATGTTCTGTAAAAATGGATTTCTTTTAGAAATCCTTTTAGGAGTTTTACGTCGAACCCTTGCAGAAATCGACGTCCCATTGTATATTAATGACGAACTGCTTCCTAATTCAACATTTTATTATGTGCATGAAGCCAAAGTCACTCCATTACACATCATATTCTTCTGAGGCATTGACGTTTCATTGACCAGTAAGAAAAGGGATAAATCTCTTTTTTATTATTTTTCCTTTTTCCTTTTAAACCAACCCTAAAACGTCAAATTCTTTCATGTGTTCGACGTTTTATTTGCCAGAAATTATGTTTGTAAATTCTTCTATTAAACCAACCGATCAAACGTCCTTCCATTGGTGGCTTAAATGTTTTATTAAGCGGTTGAATCCGAAAGGTCATCGCGTTATGTGGGGTAGGACGTGATGGGCTCGTAGTAGTTATTTTTTTTTTATAAATACAGTTTCGGAGCCTTGTATAACCTCTACACCTCCATTTATAAAATTTCTCATAAGAACTCCTTCAATATTAGACGTGTATCTCTGCGTTTTAACATAGCATTTATCATGGCCTGCCAACAACCTTTTCCATATACGTGGATGTTGAGTGGTGTTAGTATATGACATGGATCTCTTCGTTTCAAACACAACATTTATCAAGCCTAACCAACTTCCTTTTCCCATATAAAGTAGATGTCAGGTGGTGCCAATGAATGACGTGAATCTCTTCGGTTCTTACTAACAACATTTATCATCATGTCCAGCCAACTGCATTTTCCCATATAACACATCCATGCCGCAAAATCGTTAGACGTTTTCAGGTTGGTTGAAAAGAAAAAGAATAAAGTAATACAAAAGCATTTAACCCTTTGGCTTTATAAAAAAGAAAAAAATAATAAAATGGAGTTATCTTTTATTATTTTTCTTTTCTTTTTTCTTTTAAACCAACATCTTTTATGACTTGGACGTTTTATTTTTTCAGCAATTATTCTTTTAATTTTTCTTTTAATCCAACTTATAAAACGTCCTTGTACCGCTAACACGTCGAACTCTTGGGGGCTTTGACGCGATGGGCACTGGAGTAGTTGGGCGCATTAGTGACTCCCAGCAGTTATTCTTTTTTTTTTTATAAATACAGTTTCGGAGCCTTCGATAACCTCTACAACTCTGTTTATAAAATTTCTCGTAATTACTCCTTCAAAGTACACATCCATTTTCTTTGAATACAGTTTCAGATCCTTTGGAACTACCCTTTGAAAACCTACACAACAGAGCTTCCATAACCAAATTCATGTTAACTTTTTCCTTTGGTTCTCCATTAATTCCTTTACTAAATGAAGAAATTTCTTTGTTAACGATGAAGGCATGGTGGAAAACCAGAGGAAAATGTTAACACTTATGAATTTCAAAATCATTTTCCATTATTTTTGTGGTCTTTTTTATTTACATCTGTGTTCTTTTAATGTTGTTTCGTGTTCATGTTTGACGCTATGTTTTGTAAAAGGGTGATATACAACGTCGAATAGAAATCGAATTCGACGACAACCTTTAACAGGGAACTTAAAAGTTAATAAACTTCAAGGTTTTAAAATGAATACATCGATTATTGTCAAAATTGGACGTTCTTGTCTTTCTGCAGGCAAATAAAACGTCAAAGCCCCAACAATATTAGTCGTCATATAGTTTGATTAAAAGAAAAAAAAAAGAATACATAGTGGCGCGGTGGTTTGAATAATTCCCACCATAGAACGTCATGTTGTCATGGTATTGGACGTGCTTTTCTAAACTTATATTTAATAGGTAAGTCTATCTTGTATCATTGTCAGAAACTAGATTCTTAAACCCTTCTTGTAGATCTCTAAATCCTATTCTCAAATGGCTTCTTCATCATGACATGGAAATAAGGCTGCACAATTTGTAAGAAATGCTAGTCCAAATGGGTGGATTAGTGATGACGAAAAACAATACAAATTTGGATGTTATAAAAGAACTCTTCGAGGTGGTCCCTCACAAGTTCTTGGATATGGAATTATTCAGAAGGGAAGGGTTTCTCTTTCAAGAATGGCTTGCAGATGAGGGTCTTGCAAAATTTGTTCGAATGACCGGTGATTGTTATCCTAACCTAGTAGAAGTCTTCTACCACAATCTAAAGGTTATCAATGGTGTTATAAGCTCTAAAGTGAAAGGTGTCGATATTAAAATTGATGATGAAATATGGCTATCTTTTATTGGTCTCAAAGCAGAAGGTTTCATGTCTCATGAAAGAAATTCAGAACTCAACCAATGGACCAACAAGAAGAAGATTTACAAGGAATTTTTGAGATATCCAAAAAGGCTAAAGGTATACAAGTCGTATCTACTTGGTGGTTTGAAAAGGGAAGAAAACATTTGTGCTTTTGTACTTTCTTGGGTAATACTACTACTTGGAAGAGGTAGATGTGATCGTATAACTACTGCAGATTTATTTTTGATTCATTCCATAAAAACCCGGACACCAACCAACTGGTTTGCTGTTATTAGTGATCACATGATTGAAATTGCAAGTGATCGTGGACATAATCTGCCCTATGGTGTTTTTATCAACATTGTATTGAAGCATCATCAAGTTGATCTTACTGGTGAAAAAAAATTCAGGTGCACCAAATAAAATGAAATAGGAAAAACGGCATTGACCTTTATTGGTCTAAAAAAAACAGATGGTTGAGTGATCAACAATGTTGATGAAACTTCTTCTACCTTCACTCCACACACTTAGTTTGAAAGATTTGTTGTGGATCAATTTCGAAGGCTTTCAACAAGAATTTCGAAAGTTGAAAAATCTGTGATCATGATTCATTTGAAATTAGATAAAGACAATGCTCTTAGAACTCCCTAAGCAAGTGAATCTCATGATGAAGACGACACAACAGAAGATGAGTCTATGGAAACATCTGACTCAGATTAGGAAGAAGAGTTCATTTTAGTTGTTTTTCTGAAATTAATGTAATATTTTAATATATTTTAGTATATTTTTCTATGTTTGAACTCTATTTGAAATTTTAGTATATACTTTTCGTGGTTATATTTTCATATTTGTCCTATGTTTAGTGTTATTATGGATTTCATTTTGAAATCCTTGAAGCTTTTTTACGTCAAACTCTAAAAAATGTCAACGTTTTAAAAGATACAAAATAAGAAAAAAGAAATGTTATGTTGAATAGTGTAAAAGTTGATGTCAAAGACCAAGTCCATTTCTTTAAATACAATTACAGATCCTTGATCTAGACCTCCACTTATAAAATTTACATAGGTATAAATGTCTACATATGTATTTATGATTTCCAAAGTGTCTACATATGTATTTAGTGCCCCCATATATAGGTATAAATGTTTAAGGCACCTAAGAAACCCTAAAAGAAAGCCCAATGACACTGGGTAAAAAAATAACTTGCAAAACAGATACAAATTGTCTAAGATTAAAAGAAAAATATAATTTATTTAATTTCCTAAATTATTCTTCAGGAGATAGTCCTCTATCATACCTTTGCCTCGGGTCAGCCCATCCCGACCTTTGGCTCAGGCCGACCAGTTTCGACCTTCAACTTATGTTAGTCTATCTCAACCTTTAGCAAAAAAACTTGTTAACACTCCGGCAAGTGTTTCGAATCGTATCAAGTAATAATAAATGGTAAGACCAAGTATCGTTTCCCAAGAGACTCAAGGCCTAAACAATTATGTGATTTCTTGATTAAATAAAACTTCTAAACAAAATCATTGTGTTTATATTACGGAAAGTAAACATGAATGTAAGTGTTTAAAAATTGGATTGAAAGATGCAAAAGTGATTGATGTAAAATATGGAATGATTGTGTTGTTGGGGTTTTCGACTTATCCTATCCACTATGATGTATTTATGAATTCATCTTTCTTCATTAATGTTAATGCCACTTTCTAATTTACCTTAAACCCGATGTCTCGGTGAAGAAAGCCTAATTCTAATTACTAGTTCACAATGTCTTGTCTCCCTAACAATTAATGATGCATTACATTCGCACAGACGCTTAAAGGCAATCGATCCTCCTATTCCTATCTCTAGGTAATATTGCTTTCAGGAGAATTTCCCAAGTTCTAAATTTTGTCATATGTGTTCATAGTGACAAAATCAATAATCATACAATTGAATGAGTTAAACAAAGCATGCATAGAGCGTAGAGGAAAAACCCTAACAATTAATGAGTTAAAACATATATAATCCAGAATTAATTCAATACATGAGAGTTTCAAAGGATTACATCGTTTCCCCAACAACAATGGAGGTTTAGTTCACCATAGACACGGTGAAACTAGATGAAAATAATGAAAAAAATGAAAGATAGAACCCTAAAAGTTGAAGATCGAAGCTTCCGCATCCAAAATTCGCCTCCGCGGGGTGAAAGGAGTGTAATTTCGCCTCTTTCTGTCCAAAGATATGGACCCTAGGTCTACTAAACCCTTATATAGTTTATTAAAAATACAGAAAATTGGCCCAGGCCCAAGTTAACAGCGCTCAGCGGTAGGAATTGCGCTCAGCAGTAAGTATGATACTTGGATTAGCCCTCAGCGATGGTGCTTAAGCGGTAGACAGAGAACTCAATAGCAAGCTTGGCGCTCAGTGGTGAAATGGCGCTAAGCGGTGGCTGCGATTCTTCTTTTGTGCAATTTTCCTTCCTTTCCTGAGTCCAACTCCTTAATACTTCCACTTCTTTCATCCAATTCCTCTAAATTCATGCCAAAACAAGGAAAACCGAGCATAAAACCCATCCAACTCTCTTATTTCCACAACTTAAGTAAAA